>NW_010268693.1:233224-250346 GCF_000690775.1 Eurypyga helias
CTATTTATTTGCTAAAATAACTGCATACCATTATGGGAATTTGCCCCACATTAGATTTCCTGAGGAATTTTCCACTCATTCAACTTTTTAATATTAGAGCTTTTTCCCCACAGAGAAACTGCCTTTTTAACCCGTATTTCCTGGGTAATTGGAGTGGAAACAGGTTCTTCATGGCAGAAAATGGAGCTGGCTCCTCCACAGTTGCCAGCCCACACCCCAGAGGCTCTTCACTTTGTCCCCTGAAAATGAAGCTGACACCAGTCTTCCCAGTTGGTTGCCAGAAGCAAACATCGGTGCTCCCAATTCCCTCCCAGGACAAAGTGCCAGGAAGGATCCCACAAAGCAGAGCTCCTCAGGAAAACTCATTCCTGCAAAGCAACGCAGCCGCTTGTATTTGGGATGAAGGGAAGCATCTCCCACTTGTGAAGCTTAATCACAGCCATGAAACTCCCCAAGCATACACCCTGGATGTAACAAGGTGATCTCATGATTGCAGTCAAACATCCAAGTCCAAATGAATTCGAACATGTAATGGTATTTGCAGGATGCAGACTGGGATGCAAGTGGTGACATTAACCACTCAGGGAGCTCCTGCCCAGAGCAGGGCTGGCGTCTACTGAGTAAAGACCTGGATGTATTATCCTCTAACAAATGCAGTTGCTGCTCCCTCTGTGTGCTCCCTTCTCCAAGAACAGGAACAAGGTGGGGAGGCTGGTTTTTGGCGGTTTTATTAGGTTGGTTTTTGTTTATTTTTTTAAACCTGGCTGACATTTTGACTTTGAGCTACTTGGAAGAACTATATCTCTTGCAATGCATATTCATGACAAACATCATCCTTGCTGACACATCAGTAACCTTTGGTGCTAAAACAATGAACCACAACAACTTGTGATAGCATCAGGCTCCCACTCCTACCTGCTGAGGCACCAGAACAAGCAACTGCAAAGCCAAGAGGGCACTTTTCCATACTAGAGATGGAGTTTTCAGGTTGATTCTCAAAAATAAACAAGAAAAAATCCCCACATATTTCTTTTTTATCTTCTGTTGGAAAAATAAACTGAAATTTGGAGGTTTTTTGGTAAAACTTACTCTGCCACCTCCAAATCTGTAGTGTTCATGCCCCCAGTATGCCCTTCCCCTTACCAACTTCCCTTCTCCAAATACAAGGACCCAGCGGGTTATGAAAGAAGCTGGAGGGATGGAATTGAACCCCCTCACTTCCTTTCCAGCAGGCAGATGCTTTCTCTCCCCACACAGTACACAACAGAACGAAGAGAGAACTCCCTTCAGACGTTTTCGTACCAATTGAGCAACCTGTATACACATCCGATACTGTCAGTGAATGTGGAGAAGTGGGATGGCTGGACAGGACAGGAGATCCCAGCATCGGGAGATGCCCGGTCTTGTTACCTCCAGGCTGTGCAGAGCTGCTCTTAAGAGCTGTCTGGAGGTGGAGTCTCCCCAAAATGCAGGCCATTTCTGAATCACCTTCCTGAGCCTGGGTGGGCTATTTTCAGTCACAGGCTCACTGCAGCAGCAGTATTTTGCTTGCAACCCAATACACAGAAATGTTAATAGGGTGTCTGAAGAGACATTTTAGTTGTGAGCTGTTGTCTTTCTTAGTTGAAAGCACACCACTGCACCCATAAAAGTCATATAATCTCAGGAGCAGGAGGAGTGCTGCTAGAAGAATTGGTTAGAGCCAGGCTGTTTCCTGCCATATTTTCTCAGGAAAAATCCCCAGGATGACTGTGCAAGAACTACTGAGCCAGCTGCTGGGCTCAGTCCGGCTCTCACCAAAGGTCTCCTGGGTCCCTTCTGCTCTCTCAAGTGCTTCTCGGATTCTGCTCAGTGCCACCTAAGATGAGGGAGGCTGCGTTCTGCTGTATTATTAGATCCCCCATCTCAACCATATGTCTGCTCTGTTTAAAGAGCAGCTGTGGGAATCCAAGGTCTGCATTCAGTTCTAGTCCCAAGGCAACCTTTCTGCATAACCTTGGGCAGGAGATTAAGTATCCGTGAACTCCGGTTCCCCTTCTGTAAAACAGGGAGCACACTGCTTTATCTGTGCAGGCTGTCAGCTCGGTGACCCAGAGACAGGACAGGGTTGGACGCACTGGACAGATGTGCACACCATGAGTAAGTAACAGTGTGACCCACTAAATATCACTGCCATACGACTGAACATGATTCTTTGGAAGCATCACGCGGATGTTAGAGTCAATGCAGCCACTGCTTAGTCTAAACATTTTGTATACTTGCCTGTAGACTGACAATTTCTGTGGTATCTTTTACAGTCTACATAAAAGCAAGCAAAAGAACACCCTGCCTTGCTAATACATCCAGGCAAACCCATTAAGTTATCCCTAGCTGCAATCTAAAACCACAAGACCAGGCTGACAGCCCAGTGCTGCTGTTTTCTCTGATGTCTAGACCTCCTATACCATATTCTCCCCTGTGAGACCCATTGCAAGAACAAGAGTATTAGTTATGGTCACCTAGCAATATAACTAGGTCTTCGGGGAGTCTGCAGCCTGCCCATCATGTGGAGCTCTAGACTGGAGGAGCTGCCTGTGCTGATCAGTGGAGTGTAAGAGAAGCCTGCTATTGTGCTTTAAGCCCAGCTGGCACCTCAGCACCACGCAGCCACTCACTCACTCCTGTCCCCAGTGGGGTAGGGAGGAGAAAATATAAGGAAAGGCATGCAGATCCAGAAAAGAACAGGGAGGGATCTCTCACCCATTATAGTCATGGGCAAAACAGACTCGACTTGGGGAGAAAATAAATTCCATTTGTTACCAATCAAATCAGAGTAGGATAATGAGAGATAAAACCAACCAGATCTTAAAACCACCTTCCCCCCACCCCTCCTTTCTTCACAGCTCAGCTTTGCTTTCAATTTCTCCTTCTCCTGCCCTCCAGCAGCGCAGGGGGATAGGGAATGGAGGTTCTCCTCTTAAATACGTTAAGCACAGGGGTACTAATCAGCTCGGCCTTGGCCAGAGGCAGGTCCAACTAGAAGCTGGGGAAGCTTCCAGCAGCTTCTCACAGGAGACATTCCCATAGCCCCTTGCTACTAAACACCCTCCCACCCCCCAAACCCAACACACTTGCACATGGGGAATAGAAATCAGTTTAGCCCCAGAGGTTGAGTCCTTTGACCCTGGCTGAATCATTTCACTCGCTAATAAAGCGGCTACATGCACAAGGCCTAGATACTGGCCACGGAAAGTCAGGACTGTACTGCAGGATGAATAAAAATGAAAGCATTTGTCCACAGCAAAAGTGCCAGGCTCCATCGGGCAAAATTTAGTTCCACAAGAGTGTTAAATAATATGCTTGCTTATGCTATCCATCATCATGCTGCTATACCCAGCAAACTTTATTTCTGCAAGAAAACATGAAGTGCCTCCAATACCATTTTGAACTGGCAATGCCTGTTTCAGACAAGACAGATGGGACAAGAGGACCCCTCAAAATGAGCTAGAAAGTCACAGGACCTGTCCCTAGACAAACTCACACAACAGGAACTCGCACATCTCCAATCAATATAATGGAGTTACTCCGGCTTACATCAGCCAATAATCTCAATCAGACCTGCATTTTTCTGCTCTTGGCTCATTACACTTGGATGGGATCTTACAACAGGAAGAAAAACAGCTCAAGTTGCTGAAACATTGAAGCAAACATCCTCTATCCCATGGTGGAGAAAGTATTTATGTTCTTCAGCATTTGGGATGGCTTGGGAGCAATGATGGAGAATCAGAGCCTGTACGTCTAGACAAGTTGAATAGATCTACAGCTTGTCAAGCTGGTAAGGAAAAAAAAGCATATTTGTTTTCTAAGTGAATAAAGTTCAGTTCAACCTTTGTTCTACTCGGCTGCAATTCTGCAGAGTGTGGCGAATTCTTGCAATGGGAGCAGTGGGTATCCAGCAGGCCCCCAAGCTGTACTTTTGCATGAATTAACAAAAACTCAGTGTTCTGTGCAAACCTCATCTGACTGTAAACTGAGCTTCTTAATTGAGAAGCCACTTTTTCCCTGATTTAGAGAACCGTTAGAATTCAGCTCTTGAGCCTTCATTCTGAAAAACAATTTGCCCCATTTCTATCGTAAATCTACTCCAAGTGCCATACTGTCTCTGCTCTGCATGAAACTGGTGAGCTGTAGTGATAAGAGGCTACCACAGAGTGGGACAGCCATAGAAGATTCAGGTTTCAGCACCACCAACACTCAAGGTTTGTCCCAGCTTTCTACCCACGCACAGCTCTAAATCTCCCTGGTTCTTCTCTTTGACTAACCATGAGCATCCAAGGTATGCAAATTCTCCCACCACCAGCTTCCTCCATGTACTGTGCACTGGAAGCATAATTATTTGTAACCTCAGATTAAGAGGTTCACTGAGGTCTCTTGAAGATACCTATTTTGTCCTAATCGTTCCTTGTGACGAAGAGGTAGCATGATGTCATATCCCTGAAAACAGCTCCTGAACTAAGCCACACATCCTTCAGAGCAGCAGTGGCGGTAACAGTAACAAAGACATAGTAATTTCAGTATTGTGTGGGATCTAAATGCATTTTAGGTGCTCCTATGGCTAGCAAATTAACTCATTAGTTTGATCCCTCTTTTGGGATTTGTGGGAAAAAGACTGGTAAGAAAGACACACCATCACCTGCAAGTTGAATACCCTACATGGATTTGTTCCTTCTCTTTCTACTCATCCCAGACCTTCACTAGAAAAGTAGCCTGGGGTGAAACCAGGAGAGCAGGATACTAGGAAAAGATAGGTAGAGACAAGGAGTTACTGTCCTCCTCTCCCAAGGATGAAGGAAAGCTTTCTACTATGCCTGAGTAATGGCTAGAGGGAAGGACTGGTCTCAGGCCTCGTATGAGATGGGAGTACTGGAGGGAAATGGTTATGAAAGCAGAAAGGTTTGTGTGCTTAAAAAGTTGTGAAACTCATTACTTTTGTTAAAAGTGCTCTCTGAGCGACATTGCTGTGCATTATGCTCTATAAAGACTCGGATGCTCTTCTGCTTTGCTTCACACCGGCTATTAAGAGATGTATTCCAGGCTGCCAATTTGTTGTATGAAGCTATCTTAGTTTTCTTCAGAGAAAACCAATCCTTTTTCAACAAATAAAGAAAAAAAGAATTCTCTTTTCTTTCTGCCATTGTTGCTGGCAATGACAAGGACTTCTAGCTCTCTGACAAGGCTGCTCCAGGCTGGATCCTCAGGTTCTGTACACAGGCTCAGGTCATTGCCTTCAAAGCTTAACTAGTTTATGCCAGCTTGGGATTTGGCAACGTATATTCAAGCCCACTTCAGCTCTCTCCACATTCTCACTTGCTATTAACTCTGCTGAGCTGTGGCCCATATCACCGTTTGCTCTGATTTTTCATCTCTCTGACCTTCTTTGGGAGAGATGATAACAGCTTGCCTCCTTGCAAGTCAATAGTTTCCACCACATCAAAGTAAGAAGCAAGGTCAAGATCCAGCTGCTACTAACTGATAGCTTTAAAACAATAGCTTTTGGTGGATATGAAACTAATCTGCTCTGAGCTCTTCTTTGGGGATAGGTGGGAGGAGTGGGTTGAGAATGGGTCTTACACCTTCTACTCAAAGCAGGCAGTCTGCTTTGGTGACAAACAGGAGAGTGCTGATGAAAGAGATCATGGGGCTGATCACAGAGAGCACACAGGCAACCCGCTGTTTCCCACAGGAACAGATCCAATACAAACACATCTTCAGAGACTAAATGCTTCACTTTTGTAAGAAAAAAAAAAAAACTTAAAAAATCTACATATGACACAACTATTGTCACAATGAGCTGTTTTGTTACTTTGATAAGCCTAGAAAAGGATGCAGCCTGAGAAAGTCTCACAGGGCTGGGAAACCATAAGGTGGTCTGTAGAGCCCTACAAATTGCTGGTTTCCAGTACAACCAAGGTATAAGTGGATGATGTGGCTTAAATCACACACAAGCATATGATACAGCCAAGTTACACTCACAGGGATTTGGTCGGTTCACTGTGCTTGAATGCAGGTACAAAAAAAAAAAGCATTACCTGGCCTGGGAGAAGAGGAGCAGGGCCATGAACAGATCCCAGAAGCTATCGCTCCTGCTGAGGGGCAACCCAACTTGCTGTCTCAAACCAGTGTATCCAGCAGGCAACATAGCCTGGTGTAACTGGTAAGGGTTCCCTGGGATGTACTCATGTTATCCTGATGATACCTCAGCCTAGGGAAGCTGCTGGAGAGCACACACAGTATGTTGGGCTGCTTGTTAGCACACCGCTGCTCCTCATTAAACCTGCTCCTCCAACACCCTCTCAGCAGCTGCAGCTCGTGTGGGGTTGAGACGTCCTCCCCCTTCCCCACCGGTGCCTTCTGATATCTGCTCAGGTGCAGAGCTGGCTCCTGTTCCCTCCAACCTTGGAAATGAGCCCAAAGACTTCAATGGCGCATCTATGGAGAATAAAGCAAATGTGAATTTGGCTCTCAGCACGGAGGGGTGACCAGCATGTCTCTCATCAAGTCCCTGTCTGAGGGGTTTTTCACTGGTCCATAGTCTCAACTTGAAACGCTGCCTCCAGAGCTGCTGTTGAAAGCCAGCTGTCTACCATTCATATTGTTAATTCATTAAAACCAGTTCTTTATCCTCTCAGGAAATCACGGCAGTCCTGCTTACTGGCAGACAATAACATTCGAGGGCTTGCTGCTGCAATCGCTGACAATATCAATTATTTAGTTTTCTGCCAATTCCTATTAGACTTTTCAGGCTAGAGAATTTACACTGTGTTATTGAATTAAAAAACAGCTAAAAGCTTTAGGGAATCCAAACTAATTAGCCGGCATTTGTAAACCCCTTTGTTCACGGTAATTTGTTTACAAGAGTAGCTCAACCTTTTAATTATGGGCACACTCATAGGCCACATACTGTACCATTACAGGCAGGATTTTTTGTTTGGTGCAAGAAGGGCAAATATGGGGAAGCTAATTTTGCTTTAATGAGCAGCGATGACCCTGCTTAGCACTGGATGACCTTAAAATAGAAGTGTGTCTATAATTATAACTAAGGAAAAAAAACCACTCCAGATGCTTTGAGTGGGCCAGAAATCATCAGCATCCAGTTGTGTCAGCGATGCAACTCCACAGCCCCAACTCTCAGTCTTCAGCCTCTTTTAAAGATCTCGAGGTAGCTTTTCACTCTCTTGCCTATTCTCATCTATTTGTTTTTTCCTTCTGCCTTAGGCCTGAAAGACAAATGGTTTAGTTGTTACAGAACAGGAGACAACCACACTTGTGATAATGGTGCTGTGCCAATTTGCACTTATCTCTTGGCAGCAGGCTGTCCTCTCTTGTCTGTGGGGTTCTGTGCTGTCGAAACCCACGAACCTGCTCCCACAAACTACTGCCATGGCAAGAGTATCATCAGCGTTCTACAGGTCCTTTCCCTTTAGGGTAAGAAGAAAGTTTTAGCTCTGGAAGAAACACTATGGTTCTGATTGACAGAGGATTTTTAGTCCATTAAGTAGGAAGCTGTAGCAAGCTGTTTGCTTTCTCTCCTGATGGCTTTACCAGACTGAGCTATTGGGCAAAACTGTTCCATGAGAATGGGCAGAAGTGTTTGGGCTGAGATCCCAGGAGTAGGAGGTTTCCTGCCTGCAGTCTGTGACCATCTCTCCTTATGCAGCAATGCATGGACATGTAAATAAAGGAAGTAGCCAAAGAATGTTTCCCAGCTGTGTCTGGTTTCTTCAGTGAAAAGCTGATGTTCAAGGCTCCTGAGCAGAAAATCAACAGTGAATATCTTGACATTTGCCTTAACATTGAATAGAAATTCTGAATATGTTCATTTCTGGGGTAGATGGTGGCAGAATAGGGAAAATGAAATGAGATGTCTCTCAGTGAGGGAATATGCAGCAGATTACAGGAAATCTTGAAATGGGAAGACTGCAATAAAGTACACGGTTTATTTTGAACGGTTCCAAGAAACTTGTTCAGATAAAATCTATGCATTTTAAAAAAAGGTATCAAACTTAATGTTTTTGGGGAAAAAATGCTAAGAAAATTTTTGAAACTGCTTCATCTGATACATACACACTGTGTTCGGCATCCCTCAGTGTGACCTAACATGTGACCGATACAGCCTTACCCCATGGGCTCAGTATGAGTGCAAAGCATTTCCCCATGTAGTCCCAGTGATGGATATGGTCCCACGGCAACCTTCACCCCTTCATCAGACAATTAACACCAGGGCAGGTGAGTCACAGAAACACAGAGTGTATTGGGCAAGTATCCTGCGGACAGCATGGTGTAACCAGAGGACAGATCCGACCACTGTTTTCTGCCAGCGTCAGGCACCAATTTACTGGGCCATTGGCCAGCAAGCCCTTTTCTCCTCTGTTATTCTGTTTTCCAACCTGGAAACTGTTCCCAGCTCACAGAATCATGGAATGGTTTGGGTTGAAAGGGACCTTAAAGACCATCCAGTTCCAACCCCTGCCATGGGCAGGGACACCTTCCACTAGACCAGGCTGCTCAAAGCCTGGTCATCTTCTGTCCTATGTCTTTCAGGCACCCTGAGGTCTGCATGGATAGCATACAGCTAGCAAGGTCTCAAAGTGTCAGCTGACAACATTACATTTAGCTCTGCTTTAAGGGCAGCTGAACATTATGTTTCAGTAGAGTGGCTGATTTAACCTCTTTAGGAATTTTGTTATGAGGCTCAAATAGCATCCATAAAAATGGAGATGGGCACAACTGTCCCTCAAACATCCAGGTCTTCCGGACCACATTTAGTTAAAATATCATTAACTGTGCAGCATGTTTGACAAGAATGTATGACAGCACTAGCCATATGGAAAGCATAAATATTAAATACTGTATATTGCAGCCATTTGCAAGAAACTGCATTAATCCCTTGAAGGTTAATGAGAATTATTCATGTGCATCTGAGGGAGAGAAGTACTTCACTTTAGAAATTGAACAGCTTGACATGCCTGATTTTTCACTTACCAATAAATATGAAAATGGAAAATGGATGGACATCTCAGCATTGTGCCTGAATGAGAGGCTCATTGAACAACTCCGGGGTTTGTTTTTTCAAATCAATATTTTACATCGTTAATATTTGCAGTTCCAGGAATCAGTGAAACAATAAATCCTGCCCGATCATAGACAGTTTGCCACTGTGTAGATATTGTTGCAAGAGAGGAAACAGATGTCAAGGAGTCAAGACAAACCTGGTTTAGCTAGTTAAGTCCTGGGAGTAAAAAGGAGGAATCAATACCCGTGTAGGGCTTGGTTTGAGACTACGTGTAAGAGGGAAGAGAGAAGTGAGGCAGAATTATCCGTGACAGGCAAGGTCTGCAACTGGCATCACGGCGATTACTCCATTCACACTACTGAAGCACCTCCCCAAAAAACATGGACAGATTTCAGAAAAGAGTTTATATGACTAATAACTGTGATTTCTTGTAATCACTAGCAAAATTATTTCAAATGTTTTTGAAACAGCTTTGTTATAGCCTGTTTTTAAATGAACCACCTGCTTCAGCAGAGCTATTAAAAACTTGAAATGATAAAATTTCTGTGTGTCTTTGATGAAAATAATTTGTTTTCTGCGAAATCCTCCTGCTGCTTTGCAAGAAGCAATTTATAGAGATTGCTAAAATTTGTGGATAGTCTTTTAATTAAGGTGTGGTTTGTTTGGGTTTTTTAATAGCATCCTTCATAATGAAAACACTTTCCCTTTCTTTTTCTTCCACCTTGTATTTTTTTCATAATACAGCCACCATATTTATGCTGCACATTTTGACAAATTCCAGCCATTATTACAGCACGGTTCATGGTAACTAGAAGAAACGAGCTCCATGCTCACACCAGAGCATGCTGCTCAGTATCTCTATGAGGCATGAACACCATCCTATGGAAAAGCGGAACATTTCGTTGTCTCAGCCAAGAGAAAAGGTAACTGTGAATAGCAACCATACCTTCAGGAGCCTTTAGGTTAGCTGCCAGAACAGATTTTCAGCTGATGCGAACAACGGGAGTTCCTGCAGCTCAAGGAAGCAGTGGAGCTGGACTGATTTACACGAGTGGAAGATTTAGCTCTGCATATGCTCCCTTCCGTCTTAAATGCATGTGCTCCAAGCTCGCTCCTGCTCAGCCCGCACCAGGTAATAAAACAGATCACTCTAAAATACAGTGCTAAAGAACTGCTAAAGGCACCATCTCTGCAGAAGCACCTGGTGAAGGGATGTTTGTCCACCTGAGGAGTGAGAAGAGGCCATTACAGATTGCCTAAACTCAGCCTTCACCTTCACCACTGGCACCGTGGTGTTGGCTTGGACACGGCAGCTCCCTCCAAGGGCTGCAGCAAAGGCAATGCTGGGGCAGGGCAAATGTCTGAAGTGGAGGCAAATAATGCTGAAGCCTTCTTGAGGGGCTAAGAAAAGGGTCTGATGGTCAGCAAACTGGGGACATCCCAGAAATAGGGTCAGGGGAATGAAAGGGAGGCTGAGCTGACAGAGGAAGCACGTTGCTGTCTCTGCACAAAATGGGTCAGTGCATCGCATCATACGAGATTTTCCCTTCTCCGACATCTTGATTTCCCATCCCTGTGTTTCAGAAGTGGCTTGCGTGAACCAAGTCCAGCGTGCCAGCAGACAGGCCCCCCTGCAGCGCCTTACAAGGGCTGGGAAGCTCTGGGGAGTGACACTGCTACTGGGTGCATCCTGCTCTATTTCCTGCACCTGAGCAGCCCCGTGCTGGTGTGCAGTGATGTGTGCGGGCCAGGAGCAATGGCACACACAGCCAGCTACCGGTCCTGGGGAAACCTCACCGAATCATGCACGGGTCTACACGCAAATTCAATCTTACGCTTAGCAGTAGCTGGAGTTGTGAGGAATTAATGCGCTTGATTCCTCTTACTCTGTGCCCAAGGTCAGGAAAAGAGCCAAGCAAGAGTGTTTTGCATTAAGGGTGTGTTTATAAACAGCTCTTGAAGGGTTAGTTAAAGGATGTTTGGGTAAGTAGTTAATCAATTTGTACAGATTATTATGAGATGAGATGCAGACACATAGGTTGCTTATGAATGCTCTACCAATATCAACTACTGATATGCATATAGCCATCTGATATAACACATATTAATCATCTCTGCAACTACTATTATTAAGCATTTATTAAAAAATCAGTAACGTGAATCTCCTTACAAAGTCAGTTAATCCACGAGACTGAGACTCACTGACCCCAACACAGGCTGCTTAGAAGAAATCGGGCAGGAGGTCTCTCCCCTTTCTGTAGGATAGTTTCTCTTTGAAGAGTGTCTCATTGCCCAGAAATCTGGCAGCCTGTGATCTCCAGCAGAAGAGTTTTACTCTGTTTTCATTGTCAGGCACAGCACACAATCACTGTTAGACCGTACGAAGGAAAACACAGCTGGTGATTCTGGACTATGTTATATTTTTATTCTGAGTCATTTACCACCTCCTTTAAATAATCCCAGAAGCCTCGCAGGGATTTACTTTTACAGCATTGGATTGCTCAGGAGTGTGTCTGTCTCTGGCCTCTTCCTCCTGCTTTTCAATTTCCATTCTGGCCTGCCTCCACCGGAGGAGGGGATGTGCTCACAGTCACTCAGAGGAACATTTTAAGGCTCTGAGGATGATGTACAACTGATACAAAGCCGAGCAGACCTGGTGACTTCAACGAAGCCACGCACAGTCACTCCAGCGGTGGGTTTTCAGCTTGCAAAGTTGCACTGATACCGCCTTCCCAACAAACGGAGCGCAGCTTCGGCTGGGCAGGAGATGTCCCATTTCCAAGCCATGGCATGGCATGGCATGGCTTAGGCCTGTTACGGCCTCTAGCCACATACAAATAAAACATAAATCAATGTATGTTTGACAGCACTGACTGAAAATTTCAAATGCATGCCTTCTAAACGCTCACTTGCACAAAACTCTCCTGCAGCTAAGTGCTGTTAACCTATGAGCAAAGGGAAAAGGCACATTGAACACTGAAGACCTTTTTTTTTAAATTGGGTGTAAGACTGTATACACAGTCCCTGCAATTTTATCAGAGTGCGTCACTGCATCTGCCGGCTACAAGCACCTCCCCTTGTTTTATCTGGCTGCATTCAGCAGCCAGGTTCTCCCTGTACTCAATGGAAAAATGTCATCCAGGAAGAAGGCCATTAGGATGCCTTAACTAGTAAGAGGAATACAAGAGGGAATATCCCACTTTTTTTCTTTGTGCAACTGTGGATGGTTTGGGATACCAATGCTTTTAACAACCAGACTTAAGACATCAGCACATGGGTGCTACTGTTCTGTAAAGGTATTTCATGTGAGACACACCAGATCTTACTGCATCCTGCCTTACCCTATGTTCTGCTGCTTCACGAAGCCAGAAGAAAGACTTGCTTTGCCTCAAATTCCTCTGGAAACCCACAGACAGGGGAAAGCCACCAAGAAATTAAAGGAAAGCCAATCCATCCCCTTCCTCTGCTTTGCTGCACAATATTTGCTTGACAGGTTCACAAGGTGAACCTAATGTGAGCTGCAAGATCAGAGCCAACCTCGGGAGTAGGTGAATTTTCCACAGCTGTTTAATATCTACAGTGACAATAACCTGCCCAGGAAACGAGATTCCTTGCCTTGGATCTGCTGTGTCCTCTTTAGCAGAAGGTGAGCAAACACAAAGTCCTTGTATCCTTCACACCCTCACTGGCTTTTGGATGGCTGCTCAGCAGCCACTGAGAGGCTCTGCTAAAACATGGATGCATCCTTTTATAGACTGAGGATTTTGTTGTCTCATAGTTGCTTGGCCTCAAAAATAACCATTAGAGATACCAATCAGCTGTGAGGTTTTCACAGATTTCACAGAATACTTTAAGCAGGTTCACCCTGTTAACTCACAAGAGAAAGATCCCTTTTAGTTAATCTGAAGGCTGGACCTTCCCTGGGAAGCTAGCAGTATCTCCCTTCAGTTTTTGTGTCTATACCCCAAATGCCATCCTCTAATTTTCCAGATGATTAAAGCTTTCATTTCACTTTGGGGAGAGCAGAACTCCAAGAACCTGTGCAGTTAAAATTCAAGACAGCGCAGCTCTTCTCCAGGAGACATTTTGTGTGCTGCCCACAATTAGAGCAATTGGTCCCTTTACATAAGTAAAGCAATTCTTTATGGCAAATTAGCTTCTTCTTAATGAAGACTTGTTATTTTCAGTAAGTCAGCGCTTTTGGTGGGGAGATTTAATAAACTTTATTCTTCTTCCCCTCATTGTGATAAGCAAATTTAATTTTACTCATATTATTAATAATATTAAGCATCTCTTGAACATGTATCATAGACAATGTGAATCAGTTTGTTCAGTACAAAAATCCTCTCTTCTGATATAATATTCGGGCATATGGAAAACATTCACTCGCTCATAAATGGGTGGTAAGACAAAGTGAAGATACACAGAGCAGGTGACGCTGACCGTTTGGAGAGGGACCAATATTGCTGACATTCCTCTTGCCTCCAAAAACACAACCACCGAACAAAAAAGGCTGACGTCAGAATTCACAAAGGTTATTTTCAGGCACTCGTGTCCTGCCTCTGTCTAAGCTAGGGAGTGGTCACCCCAAAGCCCACATGCCCACCCTCCCCTTGCAACACGCTGCTTTTCCCAACAGACCACGACAATATTAAACTTCGCAAAATGATGTGTTTGCTGTTAAGCCACAAGGTTTTGTGCTTTTGCACGCTGCAAAGTAATCAATAAGGCATGGGACTAAGCAAGAGAGGAGCAGAACATCATATACACATGCAGAAGTACCATATCCCCAGCTTTGCTCTGCCCAGATAACCCCACAAATTACACCGGCTGCCTGCCCACGGTCTCCAGCACATTCTTCTTCCCCGGCAAGTGCCTTCTGGGGTATCGCACTGGTGTATTGTCAGTCGGTGCATCCCCCAGGCTGGCAGCCAAAGTGAGACTGAACATACGTTAATGAAAGGGAATATCCACCTTATGCAAAAGGTGAATCAGGGAGCCAAATTCAAAAGTTTTCTGTGCCATTACTACAGGAAAGTGCTATAGACTTTAATCAGGTCTATAGAGAACTTAGAGATACAGAAACTACTGTAAACCAGGCTGTCTCCTATAGAGAATGAGACCTTTTCCGTGGATGCCTTCCCTATAGCATGGCTATCTAAAAATCCTGCACAACCCTCACAAAGGAGCAATTTATACCCATTTCTACAATGCATTAGTATAATGGCTTGATTGGTAGAAATTCTCCTTTTAGAGAACAACAATAGTTACAGAGCCTAAAAGATTTTTCTCCTTCCCTCTCTGACCTAACCATATCCTGGAGTTTCAGAAACAATCAAAGGCTTTTCAGTCACTCTGTATGTATGAATGATGGAGACTCTGAATGTATCACTTCTTCCCTCTTCAGAGATATTTTTCAGCATAACACCCTTCATTTCCTTTGGACATCCTCTTTTCTCTAAATGTTACTGACACAGAGACATCGTTCTCCTTACCTCACTGTTCCTAGTCATGCCTTACTGGCTCATTTGGTCCAAACATGATAAATCAATTTCCATCCAATTAGGCTACGCCTGAAGAATTAATTTGCTACACTTTAGACTGTAGTATTTTGTATGTTCCTAAACGCAATTAGAAAACTTTAATTTAATCTTACATGCCCAATATGATCGTCTGGTACATAAGACAATCCAGTTGCGGCTTGTACAGCATGCAATTGTAGATGTAATTGATTAAAATTGTTTTTGCAAGTGTGTCTTGATGTCATGCATAACTTGATTTGCTTTGGGTCTTACTCCTGCGAGCGCATACGCACAGCAGAAACTTTCTCAGTGTGAGCAGTTCATCAAACCCTGCGGGATTTATGAGGAGAGATAGGCAGGTAGAGGGCTTGCTGGCCCAAAGCATTGGTTTTCTCCTCAAATAGTGTTTCTGTAATCAGAGATGGTAAAGGTGCTAATGGGAAAGACACTAGACAGATTTTCAAAACAGTGAAGGTGCTTAGGCTAATATCCACAGAGGCAACAGCAGGGAGGTTCATCCGCCTTGCTTTCAAAATCCAACCGAAGTGCTGGGCTTAAGAGCCCAGTTGCCTTCGGACAGCTCTGTTCACAGCCGGGTGTTTCAGTGTGCAGTTTCCTCCATTTATGGTTACAGGAGTTTAGGGTGACCGGCCTTCAAAACACAACCTGAGTCTACAGGGATCCCATCAGCACGTGCCCCTGACCCACAGTGGTGCACAGGGAACATGACCTTTGCAGTGCTGCAAGCGATGGATACAGGAGAGGTTAATGCTGGCAGGGGGGCTCTGGCAGAGGAGAGACCCCAGCTGCAGCTCTGGCTCCAGGCAGGTCTGTGCCTGCCGGCTCTGGGGACACCTCGCTGCAGCCCTCGGCAGGGCAGTTACGATCCTCAGTCATCTCAGCCTTGCTAATTCTGGTGCCTAAAATTAAGCCATGGAAATCCGTCTCCACCCCTCATCAATACATCTTGAGAAAACAGGCTCCAATTTCACCAGAGAACCGGCCATCTAACTGTGTCAAGGAACCCATCCAGGCACTTCCAGCTCCTGTGCTGAATGCTCCACCAAACCCGGCCCCAGGTACCCTGACACTGTTATAAACAGACGTAACTTAAGATGTAGTAGTTTCTGAAAAGATCTGGGAGGATACTTCACTTCAGGAAAATACTTTGCAAAAAAGCCATTTCTTTGAAACATTTCAACAGCAACAAAACAGCTGTTCAGCTCAGCCAAAAACGACTAGGTCAAAACCACACTGTTTCTTATTTTCAGAAGTAGGCTACAATGTGAAGGTTGACTGTAACTGGACACGACAGAAGCCTAATGCCTTCAATTTTACTTACTCACCTCTGAGAAGTGTTTATATTTGAAATCATGGTGAGTTAACATGAGTTAAAGGCACATGCTCTCACCTCTCAATATATAAGTAAGGGATTGTTCCCTGGATAATACCATGGCTTGTCAGAAATATATAACATAGACACTGTGATTTTTCACAGCATGTAGTTCTCTATGTCAGTAGGTAAGAGAATTTCAGAGAGGTGAGAAAAAGGAGAAGATACAACATGGAACTATTTTCTGCCATGCAAGATATGGTGCCTATAAGTTTGCCTCTGATTTATTTTCTCTGTTTTGTTAAGAACAGAAGCTAGAAGGGAATTTCCACTGCATACATGTGATATACTTCAGCAGACAGGAGGCTTATAAAGCATTAGGCAGCACAATAAGACATAAAATGACATAATGAATGCCTGTGAGTTGGAAGACAGGTTGGTACAGCTCGGGAAAGAGGGCAAAACCATCACCCAAATCTCAAAATGACCATGAATCAGGGTTCCTGCTAACCCAGCTGTTGATTTGAAAAATATACATGCAATGCTTCTATCAACTACTACACTGCATATTGAGAAAGTAAGAAGCAGATGTTAAAGTGCGAATGATTTTCTGTCCCAAGCTTCATATGTTCTTTCTTCAAATGAAAGTAGCCAGCAAGCATTTTAACCCTCATTCATACTCTGCTGACTGCCTCAAATGGGCAGAGTGGTAGGGTGAATAGCCAAGAGAGGAAGGTTCTTTCAGAGACATTAAATTGGCAACACTTGCACCCAGTCCCTGGTGATGACCATGCTGACACCCTTCCATGTTTCTGACAACACCGGACAATAACCTACAGCCATGAATATGAGGGTGCCAGCAGTTCTTGCCTCAGCACAGTATATAATTGCTGCTCCCACAATATCCAGAAACACTACATAAACCTCTTTTTTCTCCCCGCTCCCAGCTTGGTGCTTATCTCTGTAGAACCTCCCCCATCCTACAGTCTGTCTGGACTTACCCTCCAGCCACTTCTAGCAAACTGGTGCCCGAGGCAATGCGACTGACCTTCAGCTGGCCACAGTCAGAGCTGGCTGGACTTGGGATAATTAGCTGACTTCAGCATCATGTGCCTGTGGGTCACCTCCTGTGAGGCTGCAGGAAGCAACCCTGTCCCAAAAACCCTTCCTGAAAGAGAAGCTTTGTTATAAAACTGGGTAAGTTCACATCCTGCA
>NW_010268693.1:250360-290523 GCF_000690775.1 Eurypyga helias
GCTCCAGAACCTCCTTCCTGGGAGAGCTTAAGTTTCCAGTTTATTGATGGCCAGTCTATACCTATTTGTTCTCTTCAACAACTCTTCACCATCGCAGCATAAACTCCCTTCCTCCCTGTGGGCTTAGAAAGAGCAACCGTATCTCTGCTCAGCCATGCTACCAAAGCTTTCTGTTTGACAGAAGCTCTTCATCTTCTTGATCACCCTTAACGGCCCGTCTCCGAAGCTGTTCCAGCACAGGCTCATCCTTCTCCAGCTGCCTAACCAAAACGTACTACGGAAAGCCAGTGTACCTACTACAGGTGGAGCCATGTCACATTTATTTCTTTCTTCCCATATCGTTAACCCTATTTTCTTCAAAACACGCTTGAAATCCTCAATTACTTTGCTTCTATTTTTAGTTTCAAACTGATGAGATGGTGCAGTTCATTGCAGTGAACCCTCTCAGGCTGCCCACGATCCACAGAGCACAAGTCTAGTCACTGCTGTCCCCCTCATGCACACAAGATCAAAACCAGAGCACCTCTGGGTATGTCTCCACACGGCAACTAGATGTCCTGGGTGCAGAATACGTCACTCCCGAACAGGGGGTTTCTAACAGCTCTTCATTCAGTCACGCAGCCAATACTGCTCCTGCTCAACAAAATTTACACCAGACTTCCCATCTCTAGGAAATTACAGCACTTAAATGAGACATTGCAGTTTCTTTTAAAACAGACATCATGGGGTAGTAAAAGACAATAGATTATAGGTCAGCTCCCCCACAAATAGCGTCATCAAACAGTGCGATGCTGGGAAAAATAAAAAGGACAAAAGAGGCATAGTACTGAAGCCATCTTTAAAGATCCTACCCAGCAAAGTGGGTAAGCACATGCTTAATGCTGAGCCCCGTGCATGAGTAATTGCACTAAAGCATCCTGTTTGAATTTCCATACGTGAGCTAACCCAGCGGTGCTTGAGCAGGACTCAGGCCAGTTTCCTGGTGCTAAAACATGGTGCATTACTGACATGTTGTGCAGGATTGGGACCACCACTTTTCTGTTCCTTTTTAATATAGCAGGTGTTAATCCACCAGGTGCTTCAAATTGTACCTCTAAAATATTCATTTTCCTGAATATTACATTTCTAGTCATATTATTTAAATGTATCAGGAAAGCTTCAACTAAATCTTTTAATCCCATTTGATCTACAAACAGAGCTGCAACATGACAGGTTGGATTAATGCATTTGGCATTTGTGAAATTATAAACCTCACACCGCAAACAGACAGCAACTGCTACTGCTCTAAAAACAGGCTAAACTAAAATAAACCCTTTCTCTACATCTACATTTGATTGAAAGATAGACATGCAGGAAAGGGTGAAGTATCCTAAGTGATGGGCTCAGTGGGATATTGAATTTATGTCTACGCTTTGATGCTTCTGGGTTTCGTTTTCTGCTCCTGAGTAGAATTAATTCTGTTCCCCACAGGAGTCGATTTGGTATTCTACATAAACACCCCATTTTATTGTTTTAAATCCAACTTTCAGGGAAAGGTAAGAGGTCAAGGGGAGACAGAAGGAATGAAACGTGGAGGGGGGACCTTTTACAACCCAAATGCTGTTAAGACCCTTTTTAATATACTAAGCTCCATTTTGTCTGTCTTGGTTTCAAAAAGAGATGAGAGCTCTTTTTTATACGGGCCCCTGAGTCCTCATTTCCAATTCCACGTTCTCCCTGACAACCCTTTACCTTGTGTTCCTGACAGTTACACAACTGACAGCATTACCTTTCCCCTTATGCCCCACAGGGAGAGCCAGAAACGAGATATCCAGCTCCCCGCAGAGCCTGAACCAGCGTCCTCAAAGCCAACAGGGAAAAACCCCCTTGGCTGTGACCCCACGCTACTGCACCGGTTGCGGTGAAGCGGGTGAGCTCTCGCCAAGAACGCCGAACCAACAAAACACTGCCCAGGCTTCAGAGACGCTCATCAGCATTCAGAGCATCTGCTTCCATGGCGTGGAGGACACTTCAAAGAGCGTAAAAGCAAAAGTATATAGGGAACAAAGCAATGAAAGGGAACAAAATAGGTGGCTGTAGGTAGGGAGGAAGAAAAGGGCAATGCTATAACCTGGAGGGCTTTGTTTGAATGTTTGCTTCCTGACAGCCTGTGCCCAGCTCACAAGATGTTGCTCCAGATTTTTCAGTTGTCTGAACGCTAAGCCGATGATCAGCTATTAATGCAAATATCCAGGTTCCTAGACCTCTCTGATGCGTAGCTACTCCAGAGATGTATGCATGTGTGGGATGTTTCACACATCTGCACATTTTCTTACACATCTGTCCATTTTCTTAACCAACATCGTTGCAATGACGTGCCCCTGCACAACCTGAAGCTCCCAGGGCTCGTGGCAGAAAGGTGCCGAATCCCCTGGCCCCAGCACAGGTCCTTGCCCAACTGTGCATCCATGGATCCACGTCAGAGATGTTTCCCATCCTTCAAAAGTCAGGGCAGAGAGGAACAAAAAGCAATGCCATGCTCAGGACCTCAAATCTGTGTCAGGCTCTCATCTCCTGAGGAGACTCCCTGTCAGTCTGAAGTAAAGAAGTGAAGCTTGAAAAACTAAGGACACAAATACCATCAATATTTATCTTTGGCTGAGTCTGCAGATAGCACGACACAAAACCTATGACCTGTACCAAATTCAAAATGTGACTTTCCTTTGAAATCTACTGTTCTGTGGAAATTTCATCAGCAAAGCCCTCCTTTGGAGATGGATAAATCCTCTTTCAGAAGCAGTGTAGAAACGCTGTGGAGAGGCAGCAGGGTATGCAGGACCCAGCATCGCACAGGCATTGACTGACTGACCCTTCCTACCCCACTGGGGATGTACCTGTGGCCAGGGCAGTCAGGGATGCTCACAGTGAGCCCAAATTTGTTTAATCCTAGGGCCTTGGATAGCTTTAATGCAGTCCTACTTAGAGCCTGCAGTGTGCAAATGACTCTCTGTTACTCTGGCACTAATAGTGTCAAATGGCATTAATTAAAACAAATCACTTATAAAACAGGCTGGATTCATCAACAATAAGTGAGGAGATATTTTTTTTTTAGAATTTTAATGAATAAACAGCAATTCCTATTCATTATTTATCTACTTCTGAATTTTAATGAATAGTTCCCAGCGCTCATTAACAAATCTCTGTATTTATGGAAAACTGGCACTTCATAAATATCAAATTGTGCTATTTTATGTGCTGGTTTTATATAAATATAGAAATTCTGTAATTATCACTTGAACTGATCATTAAAATTCAAAAGCAGATAAATAAGCCAAAGCTTTCTGCCTTATTATTCAGATAAAACATCTTTCTTTTCTAAATGGTTCCCTGGCCCCCAACATGTCACACCCTTTCCTCAGGGTGGCATGTAGCCACCCCTCATGTTGCAGGTAGCACCCTTCTGATGTATTATCTGGGTTCTGTACTCTATTCCAGCAGCAAGGGGCTCTTTTGTTGGGGTGCACAGGCTTTCTCTCAGCCTTGTCCCTCTCTCTAGGTCATGAGATTCCTGGTTGGCATTCTCATTCTACGCTGATCCGTCTTTTTTTTCCCTGACATTGTTATTGACTTTTGTATTATCTCAGCATAAACCATTAGCCATTTTATGCAAATCCGTGTGTTGGATGAAATCCGTGTCAGGTCCATAAAATCAAATTCCAACTTGCTGTGCAATGTAAGCGTATAGAGCTGCCTTTGTAAGAAACAGCTGGGAGGAAAACCCATCTGATCCGATCCAAACCAAAGTAAACCAATGCAATCCCCTCTTCATCTGAACACGCTCCTCTCTGGAGCACAGAAGTCCTGCCCTGAGCTCAGTTGTGCAAGCATAAAGCTGCAGCAACACCACTGCGGTCCAGGAAGCTGTCCCAGCTTTACATCATTTCAGAATAGTGCTTGTTCCAGCATCAATTATCCATGTGAAGAAAAAAAAAAAAAGTACTAAAAAAGTTACGCTCAAACAACGCACTGGTAAACCGCGCTTCAGCTGGTTTCACTAGACGCCATTTGAAACCAAATCCACAGGATAAGCCAAACTCTTTCTAGATGCAGGATGGCACTCCCATCCCACAGGACAAGGTGATGAAGAAGGTAAGAGATGTGTCCAGGGTCACAGAGGGGTTCTGGCTCAGAGGAAGCACCGCAGTGCCTACTCACAGGTATTTAAAAGGCAGACAAAACTGTGACTCTTACAAAGCAAACTGCATATGAACCTAAAGGCTCAGGAGATTCTGCAGGTAGACGTGCTATCAGAGCACTGCAGCAGTCGTGTTGTGTTAAAGGTTATTTCCTTAAATAACAGTCCAATGAAAGCCATTATATTTAAGGTCAGAAAAATGTGTATGTTCCCTGGTTGCATCAAGACATGAAAGCAAAGGCTGCCCAGGCTTTGCCTCTCTCTTTGGAGCAACCTGTGTGCAATATTTTTCCCATTTTTTTTTAGGTTATGTGACATACTTGCCACAGTGGCTGGAGATAGTTGTGACAAGTGTTTAAAAAGTTAAACAAGATGTGATTAGCAAATATCACAGACATGTCTCCTAACATTGCTTTTATTGTTGTTTTTTCTTTTGTTCAAAAATCCTAATATCCCTGGAGTTTTGCCTGTCAACTCACCTGTAAAGAAACAAATTTTGGATCTCAAAAGACTATGGCTCTATCTGAGCATCTGATCATTTATCAGGTTTGCCATGGGAAAATTCCTTTCCAGTTTCCTGACTAGGCTTAAGTGGTTCATAATGGCTTAGTCCAAAACTCCCCTTGTGTGCTCACTGGTATTCATTTGTTCCCCAAGGCTAAATCAGATCAACATTGTTCCAAATTGCAGAGTGACCTGAGTCAACACTCCTTACATCACTTGTGGAAGAAATTACGCTTTTCTATTTTAATCCATTTTAACTGTAGCAGAGTGGAGTTTGAGAAAGCGTTGGGTATGACGTGTTTTAGGTCCAGCATTCCTGTAGCTCGTGACGTTGAGAAGGACAGGTGGTACACTAGCACTGAACCTCCTTTCTTCCTCGTCCTTTCCTTTCCTTTCCATAAGCTATGCCTCTTCTCTTACACTGAAACAGTTAACCATCCTCGAGCAGGAGTGAGGTTAGACTGTGTTGGTATGGCACCTTGGCATGGTGAGGCTTCCCCCCTTCATCACTGTAGGCCCAGAAATAAAGTTGAGACAAGAAGCAAGATGGATTAGCTATGGCACAAAGCCATCACAGGCAGGCTGCAGAACCGGCTGGCCAGGCCCCGGGAGAAATCACTGAAATCCCTGCGTGCAAACCTCACCTCCCACAATGATGCCTTTCCCAACACGGAATGCTGCTATCAGCTGCTACCAAAGGAAAAAAATCCCACCTCTTTTGCCTATACACTTATTTTACCCTTATCTCTTTACTACTTTCTAACTCCAGCTCCACTTCTTTGGTCTGACCCTTTTTCTATTGTGCCGAGCTTCTCCACAGTGCCGGCAGCTGCTATTCGGAGTCTGCAAGGCAGCCCAAGGCTGAAAGTTTCACCCCAGCAAAGCCCTCCTAATGTTGAGCATTGTGCATGGTTCAGCTCCCACTGCTCCCTGCCACCCCTGGGGGAGGTTCTCCTCAAGCAGGCATATCCCCTTGGCCTGTCACGTTGAGAGCCAGAAGCTCTCAAGTATTTTTGAATTTATTGTCACAGCTGCAGCAAGAGAAACATTTGACTTTTCTGTCTAAATCAATACAGGGTTTCTTCCTCTACTTTTTTTTTCCTTTTTTTAAAGGACATATGCCTACACACCTGCCACCCCTGGGGGAGGTTCTCCTCAAGCAGGCATATCCCCTTGGCCTGTCACGTTGAGAGCCAGAAGCTCTCAAGTATTTTTGAATTTATTGTCACAGCTGCAGCAAGAGAAACATTTGACTTTTCTGTCTAAATCAATACAGGGTTTCTTCCTCTACTTTTTTTTTCCTTTTTTTAAAGGACATATGCCTACACAAGTGCTTCCCTGCCAAGCTCTTCAAAAACGCAAGCAAAAGAAGAGATGTTGGATCATTCTGGTTGTAATTCCAGTATGTCTTTCAACTGTCCATCTACAAGCAGGTCAGTCTTATGATTTTTGACCACACTTCCCCTCCATCCCAGGTTTGATGTTGACCTACTTTCCCATGCTGTAATTCACCAATATTCCCCTCAGCATCCAGATAATAAAGTAAGAGGAAAAATCCAAATCTGACTTGCACCAAGCAATTATTTTCATGTCCATCTGTATTTGCTGCGTTAGTGCCAGGGTTTTGTTAATGCACAATAGAGGATAATGAGATCACTTTTTAATTCTCCATCTTCCATCTGAAGCTCTGTAAGCACTGGGGGAAGACAAGAGCTGTCATGTTTTACCAGGGTAGTGCTTCAAACAGCGGAGTGCCTGTGCCTCAAGCAGCAGTGATTATGGCCATGTGTTTACAGGAAGGTGAAAACAATAAGTGGATAAATAAACAAATGAAAGAAAATCCCTACGTTAAACATTTGACATGGTTTCAGTAATACGTCAGACAATTTGTCTCCCTTTACGAATATTGATCCTTTACACAGAGTCCTCAGGCAACCACAGACAAAGCCAGAAGCAGAGGTGGGGAGATGGAGCAGGTTAGGTGTGTAAGAGACAGAGGGCTTACTTAACAAATAGCCTGAGCTGTACATATTGAAAACACAGCACTGAAAAATATGACACTACAGAAAATCTCTGCTTCAGGACTGTCCCTGGGAGAAGGAAGCGTAGGTCCAAACCCTCCTTGTCACCTAATGTGTGAGCCACACAGCACGATGTCCTCATCAGGGCAAGATCACCCTTGTACGTGCTGCTGAGCTGGGGCTGCGGAAAGCTGGCCGTGCAAAACGGCTAATGGGCCGGCAAAGCCAGCCCTGGCCAAGGCTTTCTGCGCCGAGAGCTGTGCCAAGGCACAGAGCAGCTACCATGCCGTGCGTGGACAGGGATTGATTGGCCCGAGGGCCAGAAGAGACTGTGGTGATCATCCAGCCTGACTCCACGCACACCATATGCTGCAAACGCTTCGCAGATCTATTATACACCGCACGGGACTTGGGAGGCTTGAACCTCACAGCTCTGCGTAGCCTGGAGTCTGCTGCCTACGAGAGGGCGTACGGATGTTCATTACACGTTGGAGCAAAATAACGAAGACCTCAATATTTAGCAATGATATCTGAAAAATACAACACACGGAGAATGTAGCGTGCTGGTAGTTATCTTATTTTTCTGCCTTTTAGGGTTGTTATATTCCACAGCTAGCTGTCGTATGCTCTCCCCGGTGACACACGATGCAATGTCCCCACCATCTGCTGCATGGAAATATCTCTCCAATCCCCCTTCCAGGAGAAGAGGTACATGAGATTTTGCGGGCCTGCGTGTGTGTGATTCGTCATGCACCTCCACCTGCGGCTGCCATCGCAAGGCAGCACGTCTCGCTGCCGGCAGAGAAAGCAGTGGAGTGCTGAGGTCTCATGAGGCCACACCGAGGGGGGAATACAGGTTTTTGCAGCAAAGACGGACTAGGATTTCAGTGTGACAAACAGGCTGAAGGACATACCGGCTACGTGCAAATCAAAGGACTTAGTGACATGACCTCCTCTGTCTCAAGTCACAAACAAGGATCTTCTAAATGCTCCCAGAGCATGGTCTGGCCCATACCAGAAGCCCTTGACATAGAAGCAGAAGTTTTCCAAGCCATACTTTGTTTAAAACATAGATTTGGGCTAATAAAAACCACAGTGTAATCAGAGAATCCCAAAATATGCACAACATAAGCCAGAAACAACTAGATGAACTTCTAAATCAGATGCTTTATCATATTATCATATTAGTAAATATAAGTGAAGCAATTCTGTTGCCCTCAGTGGAACTGGGACTGTTTACATCAGGATTAAACACGGTGCACACATTTTTCCTGTTCTCAAAGTCCTGTTTTGATAGAACAACTTTTGCGTTCCTGAACCTTTAGGAAATTCCCCCGAGTGCAAATTCCAGGGGTAGGCAGAGAGACACTGCTTCAGAAGGTTTCCCAAGTAACAAAAGAGTCAACAATACCATCTTTCATCAAAAAGAAATCATGGAAAGCAAAATTTTAGACCAAAACACAGGGTTGCTTTTTTTAAAGCAGGAAGTGTTTTTGAAGTGCCAGGTTAATAGAAAAGCAATATAGCCTGGGGTTTTAATAAATGTTAAAGTTAATTTTTCCCTGGTGAACTGATTATGTTGTCTCCTAACATTTTTTTATACACAAATATTAACTATAGATTAATCATATGACATCGAATCCACTTGTAATTGTAGTCTTTGTAACAGTGACATCATGGTGCATGGTACCTGGTGTGTGTCTCCAAGCTCCACTACTGGGAGAATTGTGTTCTGGCCTCATAAATGCCTCGGAGACTTTTAACTGACTGGACCCATTTCTGGATAATACTACATTATACAGATGTTTAAAGTTTTTGGAACAATTCTGTTTGAGCGCATGAGTAGTTGTTGGCTAACAGCAAGGAAAGAAAACTTAGGAGAGATTTACTAGAGCACAGGAGTGTGATATGCACATCGACATCTTTTAAATACAGACATATTTAACGACAAGAGAACAAATTCAGCTCCCAAACTTAGCTTTGCAGTTGGTACCCTTTTAACCACATCTAAATACAGCAAAACATCACATCCCAAATTCTGGGGACCAAGGAGACCCATCCTCAGCTGTGTCCACAACCACGACTGGACTGAGGTCAAGCGAGCTCTGCAGCTTCTACCAGCTTTGCTGCGTGGTTATCTGAACCGACCTTCTACCGAGGCCAGCAAACGGCTTGGCAGCGGAAGCTGTCGGCAGCTGGAAAAAACAGCCTTGGCTTCTCTACAGCACTTAGGTCTAACACAATTCCTTGGTCATAATTGGAAAGTAATACAGAGCGTGGACAGGCAGCCAGCCCAAACATAGGGTGGCGAGAGATGCCCCTTGACTAGCTGGAATCTTTCAAAAGGGACAGTAAAAAGTGACCATTGGAGCCAGAAACTCAAGTCTCTTTAACTGTGCCCACACTGTACTTGAGCTGAATGGCTCTGGGGTCCTGGCACCTGACTCTTGGACTGGCCCCCACCAACAGCCCATGCTCAGCTTGATCTCAGCCTGACTTTTTACTGCTTGTAAATCCCTTTTGCCACGCAGCAAAAACAGAGCCCTCTGGGAAGGTAATATTTTCTGTCGGATATGACTGCCATGAGGGAAATCAAACTGCTGGGACCGTGCAAGTGAAGGGTCATGCCAGCGGAACCTGTTTTGAGGGTACCACAACCAGTGGATGCACCTTGGAAATGGGTTTTCCCCCAGGAATGTAAACTGCATCCTGCCAGAGTAACCGAATATACATATATAGAGGAGACAGTTAAGTAATGAGAGAAATAAGTATAAACTGGAGGCAGAGATGATCCACCACCACCAGTATGTGGTTGTGCCTTGGCAGCAGCATGTTTACACATCCAAAGACATGTGAATTGTCATGCAAAACAAAGCGGTATGGATACAGGATGAAGCTAATCTCAGGGAGGGTGTGAGCATCTCCCAGTGCCAGGACAGCCCCCACAAGGTTTTGCACATCTGACTGGGAACAGAAATTTGGATAGCAAGAACGCAGCTGCAGTATGAGTCCTGCAGCAGCCAGCCCAGGCAGGTGCAGATCTGCATCAAATTTCTGAAGGTTCCACTAGGTTGGAAGTGGATGAAGCTCAATAAATGCAAAGACCTGCACAGGCTGACTGACATGGCAGGAGGTGGAATCAGAGGCTATCAGCTGCTGCTGAGTCACTTAGGCAGACAAGCATCCTCTGAAGTTTTACCTGCATGTGGGTTTGTTGAGCTTATGACTGCTCTCTCACCTTTCTTCTCTGGAGCAACTGAATAGCTCAAGAATACTGTTAACCCCATGTATAGGAAAATACATACTTAATGTATGATTTTTCAGACCTAGGATGTTTCACTGTTTCTGTAAATTTGATAATTTTGCTGTCTGGTCACATTTTCCTCCATATCAACCTGGGCAGCATGATTTGTTGCCCTAGAAGAAAATCACGATTATGTACACAGCAGCAAGTTCTAACATCTGACACAGCAGTAGTAAGCTCCTAACCTGACATTTAGAAGAGACTCTTTCTGACTCCAGTGTGTTTTGGAGTAAGCCCTAAAGACCTCGCCCATGTTGTACACCAGTAGTGTTGCTTGTGATCAGTGCTTGACTCTTCATCTCCTGTGGATCCTGGCATCTTTTTATTCTTTCCAAACATTCAGCTTACAGTGAAATGTTAGCTCCTCAAACGTAAGTGTTTGGCTTGCGGTTAAGTAACGGGAGGTAGAAGGCTCGGTTAATTCCCTAGTTGGCCACAGACATCCCAAGTGAGATTGGCCAGATTGCACAGGACCCAGTTTATCCCAGAAGCACTAAGTTCCCCTGAGCTGAGTTGTTACCAAGTGGAGTTTTTAAATGCTTGGCATGCAAGTCCTTAACATCTCTGCTGAAGTCTCTGCTAACATCAACAGCTGTAGGGTAGGGACAATCCTACTGCCTTTCTGTCGCCCTTTGTACGCTGGAAACTCATTAACAGACACTCTTGGCCGAAGCACTTGTATAGCACCAAGCACACAGAGCTCCAGTGGATTTAAGAGAGAAGCAAAATGTAAGAGTCAAGGAGCAGAGATCTTCCCTTATGAGAGGGTCAGCAGAAGAGGGTTCTCCCACACCCCGGGAAGCTGATCGGAATATGACTGAGGGAAAAAAAATATTAGAATTCTCTGAAACGCACTTGGAAGATTACACAAGCTGACTCATGGGCACATTTAATGGGTTTCTGGCAAAGTGATTGTACCTCCTCATTTGAACTGCTCAAAATGAAGGCAGAATTTTAGTCACACAGAAATTACATCAAAAGGAAAAGCCAGATGTTTTGTGAATCCCACCACTAATGAGCTACAAGTGCTGTTTTTTCCATTGTACAAGAAAATTATGAATTTTTAAACATATACAAAACAAATTGTTTGTGATTACATTAGACCTTCAAAAGAAAGTGGGAACATAAATTCAGAGATGAATAGCATAATATTGGATGCTTGCCTCACTGCTTGACTTCAATAACTTATCTCAATAAATCCCCAGCAGAAAGCATCTTATGTACTTCAAGCCTGGAGAAGATGAGACATGAATGCTGGAGGAATTACAAGACAGAGGGGCTTTCTTGCAACAGTGAACAAGCTGAAAATTACAAGGTAATGGAAACTCAGCGGGAGGCCCCGTACCCTGCCATTAGCTCACTCCTACAGTGATTGCTGCAGAAATCACTTAGGTTATGTAAGCACTGTACACTGTTGCTGCACTTTGCATCTCTCTCCACCTAAGCACACAGACAATTTAATTAGGCAAGAGGAGATTCCTGAGCAACAGGGACTTTGGCTTGCAGATGAAACAGAGCTGCCTCCCCATCCGAAGTGCAGCCCGGTGTCCCAACATGGTCGTCTGCCAGTGTCCTCTTTGTTGCACTCCAACATCGGCTTTACAGGTCATTTATTAAAGCATTTAGTATTTTTAAGCCACTATAGCCCCAACCTTCCCAAGCCACACAACTACCCTGACTGCGGAGCTCAGGAAAATGAAGAATTAACAGCAGGATGGTATTAGGTTTGCATTGCCTACAGGGCGATTAGCGCCTACCCTCATTGTCTTATCCCATAGAAACACTTGTTATTCCAGTCTCGGATAGTAAGTCAGCTTCATATAAATGTCCCTGTGCTGTGGTTCTGATTATACCAACCAGGAGGTTAATGAGGCTAAGACACTTTTCCAGTATTAAACTGGAAGACAAAAGCCAACCCGGCAGGTGCAGAGCAGAGTGGGAAGTGCACTTAGAAGAAGGTACAAGAAAGTAGGCAAGAAGAAAATGCTTCCTCCAAACAGATGTGACACAGAAACAGAGAAAATCCTCTGCTGAGAAGTTGGGAACATGAAGGAGATACAGGGGAGATCATGTTAGGCTGTCCCCAGGAGCTGGGGAAGGAGAGAGCAGCAGTAATGGCTTATGGAGCGTCACTTTGTAGTTAGGAAATTACACTGGTGCCATGAGTGGTCTTACGATGCCGGCATGAGGAGGCACAGCACCAGGACTGTGGAGCAGGGGCCTTGATTGTGGGCTCTGCACACTGCAGAGAAGCCCTCTGAGACAAGAGGACAATAGCAGAACATTGCCGTGCCCCAAATTTTACCCTCTAAAAACTGCTCTCTCCTACCCTCCCTTAGCTATCACATCACAAAGCCATGAGCAACCTGTCCTCAACCCTGAGGGTTAAGGGTTGTCTGGACTCAGAAAAACCAAGTGAATGAGATGCCCATGCCAGGCTGAATTTCCTCTCTCTTATCCCTCACTATGAAGTTTAACCCCACAAGACGCTGGGCTCTGTGCCGCTGGCCAGGTCTGACCCTACCTCAAATGAGTTTTACAGACAAAGAAGACAGCTTCTCCTCCAGGGACCACCACAGCCACCGAGAGAGATTTTACTCATCACAGCAGAGAGGAAACACAAGTCACAGGAGATCAAACCTGCAGCCTGATTTTTGATCTTAGGTGCTTAAAAGATAGGCATCTAAATCCATATTTAGGTACTTACATGTCTCAGTGAAGTATTTTGGGGCATGGCAGCGGAAAGCTTGACTCTGAGGAACTTCAAGCTAGATACAACTTGACACTTCTGATAGCTGTGATCTCGTACACCCGCACGCGAGTCAGGCCCAGCCTTGCCTGATGTCCATCACAGCATCCTCTAGAGAGGTCAGAATCACGCCCAGACTGGGGCTGGTTTAAAGCCTGCCTTAATGGAAACTCTTGCACCGTGTGTGTAATTCTTTGCCTCTGTCTCGCTCTCAAAAAGGGGGCTGGGAGCTACTTCCTCAGAAGTAGTGCCCGGCATGGAAGCCCCCTCGAAGCTATCAGCATGCACTATAGCAACCAGCAACGCCTTTGATACACAGTGCTTGCATTTAAACTCAACTCTCCTCCAGCAGTTTCCAAACAACGCTACACAAGCTTTTTGTGAGATACCTTGATAGCTTGCAGTAACTAAGACAGAAAATGCAAGATATATTACAAATGACACTGAATTCACTAGATGACATTTATTCTCGTGCTGGGCTTCAAATTCAGTGAGACAGATTGTGTTCTGTGGTAAAGGGATGGATTTCACCCTCTATGTCTCAGAGATGCTTTTGTGGTGGTGACTGTTACATCCCTGGTATGAAATATTCAATTATAAAACTTTGTCTCTCACTCTATTCTAAATAATTGTTTCTCTAAAATCAGTAAGATACTGGGTATGAACTGCTAAATATTCTTGTCTTTCTTCTGTATCCAGAGGACAAGAAGTTTAGAAACATTGGTACCCTGTGTGTGAAAGTGAACCTAAGATCCCAGAATGTGCTTTGGTTTGTATGGGTTTCATTTCAGGAGCTGGTTGACTTTCTAACTCAAATCAATAAAATTCATGAGTGCATTTACACACTCATCCAGCTTTCCTGGACATGTTAGGTGATTACCAAGCTTGCCTGTTTCTAATTAAAAACAGACCAGTGGGCAATCGATTTAACTTCTACCAACTTGTAATTATGTTTGCTCTACAGATCTACAAACAAAGGTGGCAAGGGAGAAAGGGCTTCTGCTGGATTTTTGTGGAGCTGCCCAGAAGAACCTCAGAGCAAATCACTTGTGATAAGTTTTACTGTGAGAACTGCACTGTTTTAACATCATCTCAATACTATTTTATACAACAATAAAACGGAAGATGTTGGAAAGTAAAACTATAATATTCTTTATGAATCACCACTTATCCCACTCCTCCCGCTGTCTGACCACGTTACTTACATGATGAGCTGTCTTCTGGTTTTCAGTCTGGCTGCTCATTTACTTGTGCTAGGTGTTTGTATGTGGGCAGATCTTTCATTTCTCCTGCTGCTCGAACATTCAAAAGTGGAGTTTCATCCTCTTCTGCCTTTCCTCTTTCTCCATCACTGTTCAGGCTGTAATGAGGACAAGAAATACGATTCAGTTCTTCAGTCCATAACCACCCTTCCTTTCTGAACTGTTTTTTTATTACAAGGATTCCTGAAGAGTTATCCTGCAGCTGTTCGATGAGTACCTCAACTTCAGGGTCTGTGCCTGATTTAACCCAACTGTCTTTTTCCCTGCCTTGGCACTTTGTACAGCCAAGGAGTAGTCGCAGCCTCAGCGTAACATTATGGCCAGACAGTGTTTCCTGCGCGATGGGAGGCAAGCTAAAGTGCTTCCTTTTCCCTATCACTATATGGTGTTAAATTCCATACCCCATCCCCAGCAGCATAAAACCACTGACAATGTTTCCTAATTCAAGCTCTGTCAATTAAATGACAGCAAGTAAATAACAACTTAAATGACACTCCATAACTAAAAAGACTCTGCAACAACTGTTGCTTTATTGCTCACTTGTGTCATATCAAGTATCACACAATTCTGAAAAATATCCCCAGAAGAAGGAAAAAAAAAACCAACCCAAAACACAACAATGGAGGAAGGAAGCAAAACCAGTGAAAGAGACAGAATCTGCTTTCTGTTAATTGGGTTTACATAGTTCATCTCTTCCCTAAGACTGGCCACAGTTCAATGCATCTGATGAGCTGACTGGTAGATGCTTAGAGTGAAGCTGGTCTGTCACAGCAATTTATATTTTCATCTTTTATTTGTAATGAGAAGACACTCAGCTACTGCCAGACACTGAGTGTATGTTGGTTTTTCAGCGAAAAAAATACACAGTTCAAACCTGTGATTTAATAATTTGAAGCACTGCATCACCTCTGATCCCTTGGAGATATCTGATACTTAAGACAAACAAATTACTTACTGTTGACACTAACTTGTTTCACTGAGGATTCTTATTTGTTCTGAATGATCTTCAAGTACTAGTGAGTATTAAATGCACACCACCAACCAGGAAATGCTTATAACGACAGTGATTTGTTATACGTTCTCTCACCACTGAATGTCCGCAGGATGGATGTGGGACCAAGCAAGAAACAGAATCCCTGAATAATTTAGGTTGGAAGGGACCTTTGGAGGTCTTTAGGCCAACCTCCTGCTTAAACGTGTCCCAACTAGATGAGACAGCCAAGGACTTTGTATGTGTTAAATATCTCCACTGATGGAGATCCCACACCCTCTCTGGGCCCTGGTTCCGGTGTCCAACCACTCTCATAATCAAATTGTTTTCTTTATATCTGGTAAGGTATATCCAAAAGGGTTATATATCTGGAAATGTTTTCTTACTCCTTTTCCTTTATACCACTTCAATTTCCTGCACTGCACACTGTGTTTGTTGCCTCTCCTCCTAATAAACGTAAAGCTAGAAACAAGCTGTGTGGAAACCTTTGACAGTACCAGTATTTTGCAATATTCTTTAATAACCAGGTCCTGTACTCATACCAAGAGTTGTGTTAACTCTTATCAGAGCTAAGGTCTAACTCTGAAGTCACTAAAGTTAATGAGAGCTTTCTCATTAGTGACACCAAACATCCCTTGATGTCAGTGACAATTTTTGAATGCTCAACATTTCTAAATTATTAAATAAGGACTCAAGTGAACTCACTACTAGCTGGGATTTTGCTGGGCTACTGTATATATTGCAGCAATTTGCACTGTCAACCAAATGCATGTTTTCACAAAAATATCAGGGTGAAGAAGGATCAGTGAATTTACTAGAACGCCTGAAGCATGTCAGCACAAGAGACATGGCAGTAAAAGAAAAAGCTCTGAGCTCAGTGGTCTGAAAGCAGCGCCGGCTGGTACTTTGCTTATCATTAGGTAGGAAGTCGTTCTGTTTCTCTCCCAATATTTGCTACTGTAGACCTCAAATATAATTCTTTCTGAACAGGAAAGCACTCCACAGATGAATCAGTTCCATTCGCCACAAAGGCAAACTGGTCTGCTTCATAATTGATTTTCCACAGACAATTGATTTAAACTTTTCAAACCCCTCATGATGGTAGGATTAGATCTGAGTCTTTACAGTGCCCTACAGTTTGCAGGGTGAGCTCTGAGCTACGTGTCTCTTTCACAGAGTTCTGCTTAATTGGACGAAGGGGATGGAGTTCAAGGGCAAGCCAACAGAAGGTGTTTTATTTAAACATAGCCCTAAAGTACCTGTACTGAGAAAGCGTGTCTCTCACTCCCGTGTATAAACGACAGAAGCAATGTTTCAATCCCGTTTACCTCTCTTGGCAGGATGGTTAACACAGAAACCTGGTGTATTTCATCCTATAGCATCAGTTCAGGGAAATGTGTTTATTATGAGTTCCATTACAATATACTTAGCACGGTCCTTTCAAGTGATGACTAGAGGTTTATTTAGGAACTAATTCAGCACCAACTGTGGTTAAAAAGAAGCTTGCACATGTCAGTGGAAACTGCATTGGAGCTTTACTGTCTGTTACAGTTAAAAAGAATCAATAATAAGGCTGAGGGAAAGTGATTAAACATTTTTACATGCAGCTTAATGGCATAAACAGTATTACTTCTCCCAGTGCATTACTGTTTCCAATAAGTTTTCTTATTAGTTTAGGTGGGAAATACCAAACCTCCGTGGCTGCTGTGTGAATATGTTTCCTTCTGACAGAAGTTTAGTTTGGCCCTCCAGAACTGTGAGTTCCCAACAGCCATGAGAAACATCTTCACCCACATTAGGATGGTCAAGCAGCAGCAGTAATGACCCACTGCCCATAGGGCCACCTAGCACAGCCATCCTCATTTTGGGAGCAGATAAAAGGACTAAAGTTTACAGTGTTTACACAGCATTAAATCATTCTCAAATTTAAAACCAAATATGGAAAACCTCAATTTACAGAATATTCTATTTGTCACAGTCCAGTTGAGCACTCAGCAATTCTGCTGTCCTTCAGTGGAGAAGAGGTACCATCTGCACTGGCCTGGGTGCTTCCACTGGTGGTATTTACTGGCTGGACCACAAAGGAGTAACAGGTCACAGAGAAGATGTTTTAGAACATGTTCTAGATCAGCTAATAATGTCTGAAGTTCTTGGGCTAAGGAAAAAACCAAAAGAGGGACAAGGGATTTGGTGCCTGGCAAAGCTGACATTCGTGTACGGTAAACATAGACTGTATTACTAGGCTATTTATGTTCTGAGTACCATGCACAATTTAAAATTACCAGTATTGGATGGAGTTTTCTGCATTAAGAAAATTGTATTTTCTGCATATAATGAAATCTACTTAAAAATTGTATTTTAAACTAGCTGGAAAACATTTCTATGACAGAAAATGAGGCAGCCTGACCTCTGAGAAAGATCTGCCCAGACCTACTGTACCAGGACACCATGGGAGGGCTTTAACAACCCCAAGTGAGGTTTTATTTAAATAGGAAATAGAACTAACAGTTTTTCTTCTTACAATACTCATGACTCTGCAGATAAGATACAGGTTCCCACTGTGTTCCTGGGGGACCGATCCTTTCCTTAAGGCTTGCTCTCAGTGCGGTGCTGAGCAGCTTGCAGACAACCAGTGTGCAGGTCCTGTGGGTATCTACAAAGTCTTTTTGCGTGCCACTGCCAAGGCCTGGCGTTGTCCCTAACCCCACGGTCACCAGCTCCCTGCTGCTCCCTGGGCTCTCCCTGTGCTTGTCTCTCCCCAGCTCCTGGCACAAAGGTCTCTTGGAAAACCCCCCAGCACTCTGGGAAGGAGCAGTCTCCCGTCCCTCCCAGGCACTGGACCTGACCCAGGAGCTCCCTTCTGAAGGGACAAGGACATATAAATACATTCTTCTTTTCCTTTCTCTGAACAATTCAATCCCATTTCCCCCAGGAGTCTGTCCCAGCCATTCCAGGCCCATCTGGAAGCACTTGCCATCACAAGCATGGATGGTTGCTCAGACTGTACCACAAGTCCAGCAGTGACCCCAGCACAATAATTCCCACACACTGGCTTCACGTTCTTCCTTTCTAAAGCACAACCTGCGGCCCATGTGGAGAAGAAAAACGTTCCCACTGCCTCTCCTCCTCACATAAAATTGGGCTGTTTGTTTTTCTTTACAGGGACACTATTCAGTTATTCTGAATTAAGAGATGAGGCAGTCAATAGGAAGGTTACTCCTCATGGCAGGCATGCGGACACCCAGCTGACAAGGTGGTTTTCACATTAGAACCTCAAGGTTTTTAATAGAGTGTAAATGTCTTTAATCACTCAGGCTAAACAGCACTAAGCACAAGTTCAAGGTGACTCCAACGGCTCCTATTCAAAATCTGCATTTTCATCTTCCTTAGATTAATTCATATTTTAATTGCTCATATCACTGATTGAAGTGCTAGCAAAGGGAGCACTTTCATTCCTTTGATCTCCCTCTTTCACTACACACAGGCAAGGTTGGACATTAAGCAAACCTTCAAAATTGCTCTGCTTCAGGGGAGAGCACGCAGCACAAGGTGGAACGGCTGAAATCACACAGCAGGAGTGGCAGCAAGGCCTGGAGACAGGCTGCCTCCTGTTTCTTGTGCTAGCCCATACAGTTAATTGTTTACACCACTCCCAAAACAAGAGAGACTTCATCAATTTTATCAAAATGTGAACTAGGAAGACACTCAGAGAATCTCAATTTGAGCTTTCAAATTTCCACCCCAGGGTCAGAGCCGTGCACGTGGTCTGTAACACAACCTGCTCCCCACCCTTGCAGTGGGTGGCCATGGCCCCCCCGTCTCCCAACCTTCACATGGAGCTAAACAAATAAAAAAAACACCTCTTCATATACACAGACGCATCGGTAAGACACTGCTTCATAAGGGGGACAGGCAAGGACGGCTGTGATAAATGTAGATAACATCACCAGTGGGTTGGAGAGGGGACCATGAGACCTTTTGTTCTTGCCACGGCACACCAGAGAGGAGCTTTCAGAGAAGTTGAAAGGAGAAAAATTCAAAGCCAGCAAAAAGAAATATTTTTATACCGTGATTAGCCTACAGCACTCCTTGCCATGGGATGTTCCTGAAGGAAAATTTGAAAAGGCATTGTAAATACATATGTCTCTCATGGCTGTGTAAAGTTGATGGCTGTCAAAATGGGGGAAGGGATCTTAATATTTTCTTTCAGCGTGGGCTCCTGTGAGGCGTTTGTTCCTCGCCTGTCGGGGGTTTCAACACTGACAGTCTAAGGTGTCTGCTGCTGATGCCTGTCAGAGAAGACCCTGAGCCAGAGTGGCTGCTGGTGCACCCAGCCTGGATGGCCCTCTATTGCTGACGAGCGCTGATGCCAGCAGCAGCTCGTGCCGCTCAGCACACGTACCAGCTGAACCATCAAGGTATTTAAAAATCCCACCAACATTACATTCTTCACTCAGAGAAGCTAAGTACAACTTTTTATTTCCTCCTTTTTTCCTGGTTGCCCAGGAGCAACCAAGCAATCCCAGCATCCCTGAGGGGCTTCCACTGAGGACATGAGCACACCCCTTGGCAAGTGAAGCCTGATCATTTCTGATAAACATATTCATGGTTCAAACCCCAGCGTTGCTGCACTGACCAAGGAGGTTTGCAGAGAGCACTGTGCACACCAGCTCTTTCTGCACATTTCAAAGCCCCAGTGAAGGTGTGCATACAGGCAAGAGCACACTCTCACGCTCTAGACATGGGGACCACAGTGTGGCCACAGTGTGTCCCTGCACTGGGGTGACTCTTTTGGAGAAGACAGAGGACCTGCTGCTGCCCCAGGGAATTACCTGTGCCAGCAGCTCCCACCATCCTTTCAGCTGGGATGAAGGCCTTTCACAGGAGCCTGTGGCTTTCCTCCCTGCCAGACCAGTTTGCCCAACTTCAGATTTGCACTTCCTCCTTTAATTTGATTAGTGACAGCTGCTATTATCTGAGGAAATCTAAATTGCCTCTTCCTGTGCTAATGAATCACTGTACTATGTGTGTGGGGATTAGAGAACAAGATGGATTTATTAATACACTTCTAATTAAAGGGACAGTTCCACTCTTGCAGTGCCTTTCGGTGAAGGGGTTGTAGCAGGTTTTGGAGGTGGAGAGGAGAGCCAATGGGTTGTCACTTCTAATTACAAAACACACTTGTACCTATATATCTTCCCAGACGGTAACTAGTGAGTGGAGATACTAATTTACGTGCATAGAGTAGGGCAGCAATATCAGTGGGGATGTCACATTAAACTCTCTTGTGTGCAGACACCAGATCAGGTCCAGCACGGTGCTGATGCGGCTACACCGCCTGTTCCAGCAGCCAGAATGACTTTAAACTGAGTTTCTGGAAGTGGGAGGATGTACCAGGTCATCCTAAATTGACTTCTCTCCTACACTCCTTAAGCGTTCTTTATTATCTGTCAGATAATAAATCACAGCTATCTGTCTGATTAGATTTTGGGTCTGACTGAGGCTAACCACTCTTACCTAAGATTTTTAAGTTACAGTTGCTCACGCCTCTAACATGAGAGACTTTAATGATTTTGTTTTCAAGGTAACTGGGCACTTAAAAAATCACCAGCCAGTTTGTAAAATGCTAGTGAAGGATTTTGTAAACTAAGCCTAATTACAGCAACAACAGACCTGTTTGCAAGAAGATGTGATCTGAATAGTGATGCCATCTCATTTAGAGAATTACTTTCGTTTAGTCTGCTTGGTGAGAGCAAATTTAAAAACATGCTTGTATATATTCTTCTTATCTGATACCTAATGCCAGAAACTCAAGAGAGATGGCTCCCAGCCTCCCTTCAAAAATATAACAAAGCAACATGTCTCCTGCTGTACAGCAGAGATGGGACTGGCCAGGAATGGCACTGCACGGTCTTCACAACCACAGCCCAAGCCAGCATCCTGAAACCCCACTGAAACCCAGGGGGGAAGAGACAGTCCAAGGGTACTCATGTCCCACTTTCCAAACCAGATGGTTTTGGAGAGGAGAATCACAGAATCACAGAATGGTGGGGGTTGGAATGGACCTTTGGAGATCATCTAGTCCAAGCCCCCTTGCCAAAGCAGGGTTGCCTAGAGCAGGTTGGACAGGAACGCATCCAGGTGCGTTTTCAATATCCCTGGAGAAGGAGACTCCCCAACTTCTCTGGGCAGCCCGTTCCAGTGCTCTGGCACCCTCAAAGGGAAGAAGTTCTTTCACAGGTTGAGATGGAATTTCCTGCATTCCAGTTAGTCCATCACCCCTTGTCTTGTCGCTGGGCACCACTGAAAAGAGTCTGGCCCCATTCTCTGGACATCCTCCACTCTTTAGATATTGATAAGCATTGATAAGATCCCTTCTCAGTCTTCTCCAGGCTGAACAGACCCAGCTCTCTCAGCCTGTCCTCCGTAACAGAGGTGCTCCATTCCCTCGATCATCCTCGCAGCCCTCTGCTGGACTCTCTCCAGTTGTTCCCTATCTTTCTTGAACTGGGGAGTGCAGCACTGGACACCATATTCCAGATGTGGCCTCACTGGGGCGGAGCAGAGGGGGAGGATAACCTCCCTCGACCTGCTGACCTCGCTCGTTGTAATGCACCCCAGGATACCATTGGCCTTCAATGTTTAATCAGCGCACGATTAGACAATGTCTCATCTGGTGTGGCCATTCTTACAAAATTAAGCTTATGTGGGGAATCTTAACTTCTCCAGGGGATAAACCAATAAGGAACTCCAATATAGGGAATTTAGAAGGATCTTTCTTCTTGGACCCACCTTTCATTCTATTTCTTTTGGCCCTCATTTACCTAAATATTGATCAAGTATCAGTAGGATTAAGACAGAACATATCATGAACAAAGCACACCCGGGATGATGAGCTGCTCAGGTGTTCTAAGACGGCCACTGCAGTGTTAACTGTGCAAAAGAGCAATATTCACTCTTAAGGAAATACTGTTTGTGTGGTAGGAGTCAGGTGGCTGAGCAGTGTGAATGTATATACGTCATCTTGACCCACTGAAATCACCTGAAGTCTCTTTATGGACTTCATCTCTAGCTTTGGCTCAGACCCTGATCCTCGGAAGGTGTAAACCCCTGCATCACCACTGAAGTCACCAGAACTATGCCAGGTTAGGTCAGCTGATGCTCATGCCCTTTCTCTCCACTGTAACTCAACATGCATAATCACCTGCAAAAAACATTCTGCTGACAACAGCCTTCACTTCTCAAATGAACTATTTTCACTGTGTTCCCAGGTTCTACATCTTCTCTAATAACATCGTACTCTAGGTGGATGATCCATCACCATAAAATCATTCATTCTTTCAGACACAGTTAATTTTAATGAGGCTGGCATGGACTAACAAGCCATTGATTCACATTTATGGATACAGTAAACAACTCTTGATTCCTTTCAGTCTCTACCCTTGAGCGTGCTAAATAGATTTAGCCAATGCTGCACGCTGGACACATGCCCACCTTCTTACTGGGAGATATCCAAACATTTCCTACAAGGTTATCACTGCATTTTTCCACAAAAGAAGAGAAACTGGGAGCATATTCGTATGAACTGACCTGCAGGATAACTTGATTGCCTGTAGACATTTAAAATAAATGAACACGATCAGTGTTTCAGTTATCACTTTGTAGAGCTGACTCACAGCTCCAGGAAAAGCCTCAAGAAGCAAAAATGCTTTTCATTGTAGATTGTGTCTTTCATTGGAGATTAGAAGATTAGTGGTACCCAGACTGCTGTTATAATGGAGGATGAGACAGTCCCCAGCTTGACCCCAGCTAATTTTGCTATTGGGGAGCTCACTGCTGTGCTCAGTAGTACCTCACATTGACAGCCATGGAACGAGATGGAGAATCCCAGCCCCAAAACTGGTATTCAAATCATAAAAATAATTAAAAAAAAAATCTTTAAACAGTTCTGAGCTACCTGGCCCAAAGCACTTTCCTCCATGCTCCTTTCATCCTTAAATTCAGTTGCCTGAATTCAGCCTATATTAATCACCTTATGAAAAATCTCTACCCAGACTTGATATATAAATTATGTATCTTTCAGCAAGTGAAAAGGATTAGCAAATCCCAGGATTAGAAGCTAACTTGGGACTCCAAGCATGAGGGGTCCATTCAGTCTTGTATTACAGCCACAGAAGGGTCTTCAAGACAACATATAACCTATGCCCTTACTTACTCGCCTATATCCCAGTGTTAGGTTTCAGAGACACTCAGGCGCAGGGCCTCCCAAGGCCATCTGTTCCGGCCCTCACCATATATTTCATGAAAAGCTTTTTGTGGCAGGCAATCTGAATCTCCTTGGCTGCAGTATAAAGCCTAAATGTCCTTGTTTTATCTAGTGCAGATAACAAGGACAAATTACTCTCTTCCCCTTTCTAAGTGTTTTAAAGATGCCTCCTCTCCCCTTAGCCCTGCTCTCTCTCAAGTACGTGCTCTTCCACAGGCTCCATATGCTTCTGTTCTCCACTGGTAACGATGGGACGACAGCACTGTGCCTCCCTTCCTCAGAGGGACAAACACATTAAAAGGTTATGAGTTTCAGACGCTACTGTAGGCAGTATGGGTTTTTTTGAAGGTACTTTGAAGTGATGGATAGCATTGTCAACTGTAAATTTAGCTCAAGCACTGGAAAACAAGAGTATTTCCCTCACAAAAATTCAAGTGGTCTTATGTATCGCTCCAAAGTCACCACAGAAAGCCACCCTGTGGTGTGCTGCTAAGTGACTACTACAGTGTTCCACCATCTTCAGCTAAAGCTGGGAGGCCAGTCTATGAAACTAAGTAATAGGAAACTTCTGTGAGAATATGCCACTTGATTGGACATATTCTACTGGTTCTGAGCAGCTACACTGAGAGGATGAGCCCCCTCCTCGGAAATCCAGGCCAGGCTGGATGAGGCTCTGAGCAACCTGGTCTAGTGGAAGGTGTCCCTGCCCATGGCAGGGGGTTGGAACTGGGTGGTCTTTAAGGTCCCTTCCAACCCAACCCATTCCATGATTCCATGACTGAGCAGCAGGCTCACTTACACGAGGCTCGACTGGATGCAGAGTGACTACCAACACAAAAGGGGGCCTGAGGGGGTCCCACTGCGCAGACAGCACAGCGTACATGCTGAAGCAGGCCCGAGCAACACAGGAGCCACAGCTCCTGCCTTCTGTCAGCATGTGCGTAACTCTGACATGCAATACAAACAGCCATTTCTCCTTTGCCTAATTAAGAGATGCTAATTGAAGTGTGGTTTTCAGTGTTTGCTTAAAGAAGCACAATTATTTCTGCTTTCACAGCATAAAATAAAAATCTCAAATAAGCTCCAAAGACAGGGCCTTGGGTTTGGGGTCACTAAACAAACAAACTGGCTTTGACTTCCTGGGATTCACAGATCATAAAAACCTACTGCTTGTTATGTTCTTAAAAGACAAATTCCTGAGTCTCAGGGGAGCATCTACTTGACAGTACTTTACTCCTGCGCCCATCTCCAACAGCAAGTGGATGTATGCACAGATCAGAACAAACAGATTTTAGACATTTAAGCAATTTAGGTTAGGTCTCCATGTTTTCAGAAGGTGCAGAGCAACAAAAAGGATGCTCAGGTTTTTTTAAACCATTTAAGTGAGGCACTTACATTAGAGTAACATGGCTTCCCATATAACCTACACAAGCAACACCTGACAAGGTCTGCCTTGTCCTCCTCCTTCCCCAGACTGTAGAGGTGCCTCCTTGGTAGCCACGTTCCTAACAACTGCTCCAGTTCTGAGTAGGATAAACATGGTTGGAATTGTAGCCAAGTCTTGAAATCAACCTGGGGGTGCGTCCCTTTTCCCCAAATCCATTTAGTTCCAAAAAATTCCTACAAGTGCTATTTCTTGCATTCAGCTTGAGAATATGTCCTGAAGAAGTAAGAATCTGTCACACGTGACAGATGGGTCTGCAAACAAGGCTTAACGAGACACTTGGGAAGCATTTGAAAGGACACAAGCCCAGAGAATGAATCCTTAGCTGTTGTTTCTTCTTCCTTACTCATTTATGCTGCAAGGCATGCAGAGAAGAGGAGAAATGAGGATCCTTCCATGTTCAATAAGGAGTGGATTCACAAAGTAAATACGGAGTGTATACTCAACACAGATGTCACAAAGAGCTATGGACACACATAACTCCCATCACACAGCCTGGCTGTGCCTGGGGCAGTTTGGAGGTGCCCTAAGAATAGCCCCTGAGTACGAGTGGGGTGCTGAGCCCCAGGCTCCCTCCTACGGTTTGCACAAGAGTGACCTGCAAGGCAACATCCTGCAGTGTTAAATAAGCTCCTTAAACTGCACAGAATTCTATTCTATTCTAAAATTAAGGAAAACGGGATAAGAGACTACTTTACATTCAGGGCTCCCATTAACCAACGTTGTAGAATATGTCACTATCAGAGGGTAAGGAAAGGGAAAAAGAAGCTAAACCTTGATATTATTAAATGCAAAATGTAAAAACATTTAAAGTGACACCTTCATGAAGACAGCTTTTAAATTATTCACAGTCAATGCAATACAATCCACAGCTAATTACAGTCTATACATGCAAATGAAAGTAATGATAATCACAATTACTTTGCACTTATATACTGTAGCAATTTTAATCTCAAGACCTCAAAGTCTTTATAAACATTAATTAATCCTCCCATCACCCTGATGTGTTAGGTAACTGTTACCATAATTCTCATTTTAGAGACAGGTAAACTGGGATTCAAAGAGGTTAAGTGATTTGCTCACTGCCACATTTTGGAGCCGCAGGTGGGATCAGAATGGATGGTACTGTCCTGTCGGAGGGCAGCCATCACGCTACTGCCTGGTTATGGGTGTTGGGGCTGGGGGGGAGACGGCTGAGGTATATTGAGATGGGGCAGGTGAAGGGGAGATTCATGAGCTGAGGATCAAGAGTTTGACAAAAACGCTTCACCTGCACTACACAGACAGCACCGTATTTTTAGCGCACCACCCTGCAGTAGTTCCACTGCCGAGATCCATACATTGACTCTTAATGAGCTGACACTGATTTTAAGGTTTGATTCTGTCTTTCGTAGAGTTGTTTTATTTTGTTCTTTTGTTTGGTTTCTTCAAAGAAAATACTCTCGTAAAACTTTGTCTAGGAGACAGGTTTGCAGAGAAATCAGCAAATACCAGAATCACTGCTGTTATCAGCTTTGGCTTTATCTAATAAATACCTTTTATTTGGACTTTAAAACCACAAGGTGAGAAGATACAGTGCACTGCTGGGAAAGATGGCTGAGTTAACAAAAGTTTTTGGCATAGAAGTGAAGTGAAGCACAGAAGTGAAGGCAATTTGGGCTGGATGCATCTGGCAAGCAGACACCTATGGGCTTCACAAGTTAGGTATCTATTTGCCACCGAAATCCCATTAAATTTTTCAGACTATGGAGGAAGAAATATCTATAATGTGCTTCTGCAGCACCTACACTAGGGCAGAAGTGGGGCGACATCATAGGTGCCACCACAATAAAAGTAATCGCTCTAATACAACACAGACCCCTCAGGAGAGGTTGCTGGTTCTTTCTTGGGCTAATGATCTGAGTCCCAGGATGCAAATGATGAATGGACCTGAGAAGTCCCCTCAGCAGAATAACTGACAGTCGGAATGACAACAGAACATAACTTCAAACTCCTCTCACCTGTAATTAGTTTTCTTGATTTGCATCCCATGGCTCAGAAAATGCACTCAGATTTTGTTCTTACCCACATTTCTAAAGGCTGTTGTGTGTTAATCATTGTCTGGTACCATAAAATGCAACAGCCATCAATATCAAGCCTGCCAACTTAACAGACTCTTGTAATGGGTACATTTCTATAGACCTACACAATAAGACTAATTGCATGGGCTTGCTGTAAAAGCCAGAGGTCGTTTGATTACTAGCTGTTTTGTACCATGAAAGTGCACATTAATTATTTAAAAGATGGACTTATAATTATTGTAAGCTCTAAGTAATTACCTATAATTTTGGCAAGTGTTAGAAAAACTGATAGTCTAGCAAATTCAGGTTTTAGTCATTAGTAAGCTCATAATTACATTTAAATTGCAAAATGAGAATTATGCAATTTATCTCCCCAATAATGCATAAACATTACAGTGATTGTAGGTTTTAATGGACTATATTATTACTATAAAAAGCAGAGCAGTGATGGGCAGTGAGGGGCAATTTGAGTTCATTGCTGTTATTTTACATTATAATTGCTTATCAGTAACTGCATGGTGATGGTTATTCTCCTTGATTAACACTGGATAAGTCCATTCCACCCATCAAACTGCACTGGAAAATAACAAAACTTACTTAAGAGTCACTAAAAAGAAGTGATTAAACTTATATCAATACAGGACTAATTGCTGTAGGTAAACAATCTAGAAATCACATATTTACTCTTCTCTCTCCCTTAACAAAAGCAAATTCCCAAGTCATGCTGTTTTGAGCAGGGCTGCTTTTTCATTCATTTTTTTCAGGATCTGTTCCCATATGCTCCTCACCCATGCCTGAGGCTACTCAGTGCTACTCCACCACCTATAATAAACAAGAATGAATAAAAAAATGCCACCAAGTAATACATACACAGGAGGATTTTTCAAATGCTGCTTTTCCAAAGCAGCCTGTGCCCATCTAACATCCCAGCATGCCAATGGCAAAATCCATTTCAACATGAGAAAAGCAGTATAATGACCAGATACAGCCTACCAGGCAACAGAACTGTCTGGAACAGTAAATTGTTCAGCATCATTCCAGAACGAGGAACTTTCTATTAATAATAAATGCAAACCATCAAATCTGATCAAGTAACTGTGGATGTGAATGCCCTGATTCTTACAGATCACCACCTGCCCCCTCCTCAGCAGCAGCACGTGTTCACAAAAGAGGTAATCCCTGCTCAGCAAGATCTCCAGTGTTTTCTTCACGTGGCAGTAGAGTAAGTAGGAGAAAAGGAGGAGACCTCTCTGAGGCTGGGATGCTTTAAATTGGAGCATGGAACAGCAGTTTCCAAAGCAAACAGTGACATCCCAACAGCACCCCTGCTATACCATATATAGTCACAAGGGCAGTAAATTTGCTGCAATTTAATAATGCCATTGGTCCCTTCATTCCAGGTGACAGGTGAAGTGATTTCTATGTGTGGGCTGAGCACTTCATCTATCAAACAAAGTGTCAGTCACACAAGATCTAGGAGCAATACTGGAGAACAGATTAGGATAGAAATATAGGATGTTTTATCCAGCTGAAAATGACTACAATTAATCCATGTGAGCAACTAGGTGAGGCCAACGGGTTTATATCCCAAACACAGCATTTGCAGCCAACAGCACTTCTCTAGAGCCGAACAGTGCTATTGGAGTTCAATACTTCCTGAAAAGAAAAGGCAACACCAACCGCTGTGAATCACTCTTGGAATTTCCTTATGGATTTTCACCTTCCCTGTTACACGGACTTTTCAGAAAATTGACCCGAGATTGGTGGAGGGGAAGACCATGCCATTTAGCTTGAAATGAGGACCTGCCCATGCAGTTATTGTTTCAGGAATTCACTATGACTCTTGTCTACAACAGTCCCTTCTGTCCATGGAAAACTTGTCCCTGTATGATGCAGGAGGAATGAAATGCTGGGACTGTCCTTCCAGGCCTGTCTGCAATGAGCCACTTTCACACTGTGTGCTCCTTAGAAGCTGGAGTCTTGCCAGTAAAACTGGCTTGGTTTGACACCAGGGAAATTTAAGAGCTGCTTTGTATTGTTATTTTACAAGCCCTTATACAGTGTTTGTTTTAAATGATGTGCTGTGTGATTTAGTGGCACTTGCTGAAATGATGAAAGCCAGTGCCTGATGTGCTGTACTGTGTGACTGTTGTCTTCTCCTGGAGATGAGATATTACTTTTCACCGGAGTTTCCCAAAAGGCAGCAGCAGCTTTAGCCTCTGGGCACCAGATCTGCTCAGACATTCCAAAAATAACTTCCAAGGGAAATGAACATGCCTCTAGCCCAGCTCTGCACACCATTTAGCAGAGCAGCTCTTTCAGATGATGGATGGCAGGCAGGAAGTTGCCCTGTGCAGCGGTCGATGCAGCAGGCACCCACAGCAGCAGGGGCAGAGCCCACACCTCGGTGACCAGGGCAGTAACACCACCAGCACTGTAGGAGCCGTTCCGACAGCACACCAGGAGCTTGGCCCTACACCGCTAATGTCAGCGAGGGTTTTGTTACTGGCTTCGGGGAGCTCTGGGTCAGGTTTTTATTAGCTATACATCTGAAGGCCACAGTCAGATCATTTCTGGTGTCAATGCTCAGGCTGACCCCTACTCCCCTTTCTGTGAGCTATGGCATGAAGGGTCTTCTGCCTGGACAGCTTTGTTGAATAAGGCAGATCTGGCTGGTGTGTATTTGTCTAATGGTGAGAACCAAAGTCTCTGCCCCAGAGGGCAGGCAGGAAAAGAAAGACTTACGTTTTGTCCAACGATAGGCTCTTCCTTAAGAGCAATATAGATCATTCCTTGGAACTCACAAGCTGATGAAATTCCTGCCCTGTGTAACTTCCAGGTTGCTACAGGGTGAAAGAGCTGGAAATAATAGGACCCTGGAGACTCCCATGCTGCTCAGGAAATCTAATCCTAAACCTTCTCTCTGCCAATGCCTCAGTGAAGATGCACTAAGCCTTACAGGTGCTAAACAAGGGATAACGTTACCCCACAACATCTACTCAAAGCCTCAGCCTAATCCCCATTTAGCAGTTTCACCTATACATTTGAGCATGAGAATTTATACCCCTTTCAAGCCTTTTTATTAAGTATCTTAATTTAGTATTAAAACATTCAACACCTCTTTGCATCTTCCTGAATTCTGGCCCTTTGTAGGCACTGCCAATTTATATTACAGACACATCAAGGCTTTGAAAAAACCTCCTTTCTCCAGCAAGCGCTCTTTGCCCTCTGGTTCAAAGGTGTGCCTGGTCACAGGTCAGTGCGTAACCAGAAAGCATCTTAAGAGAAACAACTTTTCAGCCAGCGCACATTTCCTCTTGGATGATAATAGTGAGGGCTACGTGGGAACACAGGATCACTGGGCTAGCAGAGACTGGATGGGTCACTGAGTTCTGGGCCCTGATAACAGAGGCCACTACATCACATAATCTCCTCCCTACATGCTTCCAGCTGCTCCTTTAAACAGACAGTATTTTGCTCCTGTTATTCTGGCATGAATGCTGCTCTGTTTTAGAACCATGTTGCTTTAATGGTTAAATGCCGTCTTGTTTCCAGCCTAAATTAATGCATGGTTAATGTATATGTTTTGCTCTTAGCTAGTGTGTTCCTCTCTCTCTGCTCTTTACTTCTATATGATATTTTTAGACATCAATCAGATCGTCTCTTGGTCTGTGATTTGCTAGACTAAACAAGCCAAACTCCTCAAGACCCCTCTCCTACACTGTGTTCCACTTTCCCTTAATCATTCATCTCAAGTTCATCTGTCCTGGATGAGGCTCACTGGAGTGTACTGCTTCAGACACAGACAGCTTGCATGGAGACTTCCTTTCCCTTCAAAGGAAGCCTTCATCCGACAAGCGCCAGCATCACACTGCCATTTCCATTGCTGCAGCACATGGCTGCTTCCCATCATCAGCTAGCACAAAAGGAAATTTGCCTCACTTGTTTCTAACCGATGTCTGTCAATCTACCAAGAAAAAATCTTGCTATTAGTCCAAGCAAGCACATGACCTCTCACTTCATATTTTTAAATTCTAGGAACTAATGCTGCAAGTTATTTAAGACTGTACTGGTGTAATAAAGCCACTTTTTCCAACACAGAATTGAGGAAAAAAATTGTTTCATTACAAATGCTATGAGCCTGCTTGCTCAGATTCTTCCTACAGGTTTGGCTTACACAGTTGCAAGTTACCCAGACTCTACCAACCTCTTCACCGTTGGTCTTGAATGAACAGAAGAGCTGCTCTTCAAGACTGGCTGTAGGAGAGAAAGAGATGTGGAGCCCTGGCTAGGCCCATGTCACGTAAACTCCTCGCTACATGGCTCTCAATACTCCAGGGAGCACGTAACATACACTAATAGAGCTACCAAACCCATTTTGCATGTGGCTTACGAAGGGAAAGGTCAAACCTTTGTCCTGCCAGAACTGTAGAGTGTAATTGTCCATCAGGTAAGTCTGGAAGGAATTGCTGCTGCTGAAGTCACCATCCCGACTTTTCTGAGCAATGAGCTCAGCTAGTCCAGTCTCCTCAGAGCTCCTCAGGTGTCTGTGCCACCTGATTATCCTCTGGAGATGTTACTGTACACAAGGCCTAGAGCAAAAGCACTCACAAGAGGGTACCAAAAGTTCGATACGCCTAATACTGGTCTTGGTAACCCAGTCCTAGAAACCTCAACAGACAGTTATATTGAACTTAGTTCTTTCCCTGTTGATGTCCTGGGAAATGTTTTGCAAGTAGCATTTTTATCCTCTGAATTAGCACAAATACCCTTTGGTTGTACAGGCACAGCAGCAGCAATCACTCACAGTGCTCTCTATCTCACGACGTACGCACAACAGATGGGATTTTAAGGACAAAGTCCCTGTCTAAACAGGGGACTAATGCCTGCTGGGAGCACACAAGATGTCTGCCAGTGCAAAAGCCACCAGTGATATTAGTGGCAGAGAGGCTGGGGTACCAGGGTACTGAAGGGAACAGCTCTGAAATTCCCAGGATCAGGTTTTACAGATCCCTCTCCAGCCTATCTAGGTCTGAGAAAAGGCAGCTGAGCCTCATTAGTGAGTCAGCCAAGCAGGACAGGTAGCCTCAGGTTACACTAACGAGCCAATTAAGAGGACTTAAAAAGGAAACTTGGCAGGGTAAGAGGGGAGGAGAGAGCCTGGCAGCATTGGCTGTGGAGACTGAAGATGGACTGCTGCATAATTACCAAAGCTTTTCACATTGTGCCACTGGGGAAAGGGTAGCCTTAAAAGATTAGAGATGGCTGATTTTGGCCTGTGATGTTGTTAATTTGTCTCATCAGGGCCTGAAGTAAACCAAATACCAGTAAATAATGATATTCTTGCCCTGCCTGGCGGGATACCTTAGGGCATGTTGGAGGCTCTTCTTGATCTAACACTCCTGCACCCAGCGTCCCAGGATCCCACCAACATCCCTGAGGCCTTCTGAGGTAGCTGAATGAGAAGGCTGCTCAGCATCCTGCTGAGTGGTTTGGTGGGGTGGTAGACTTGGCCCTATCTATCAGGCAGGGAACAGATGTTAATTACAAGGTTGTTGCTGTGTCATCTCAGGCAGAGAACCCTTGTGTGCTGCAAGAGTTCTCTCCTCTGCACGTCCGACGTACGTGACTGGCCTGCCTTACGACTTGGAAGTCATTGTCAAGAGTTGTGTCTGGGGTGCTGGAAAAAGCAGAATTCACCATAGTTGAGGGGTGACATCAGTATAAATACAATAATTAGAAGCATCTGTTATTTTCTTGCAGAGAAACACCCTTCAGTCACCTCAAATTCTAGGGTGTTTGCTTTGCATTGCATTAAAAGATGAAGTTTCAGCTAGTTTAATTGTGTCAGAGATACGTCACAGAACTCCTGTGATGTCCTGACAGCCCAGTGGCTCAAGGAGAAGAATTCCATCATACAGCAGTTCCCTGTCACCAAAAACCAAATCCAAATTTCTGTTTTCCAGGAAACAAACTGCAACCCAAGTCTGGCCAGGTTCACCTCTGAGGGTGGAAATTAAAATGGTGACTCCAAAAAACCTTCTCAATTTAATCCAGTAATCAACCTGTCTAGACAGCAGATCATAGACAACAAGCTGTGGGGAGAAGAAGGTTGTGGGGCTTTTTGGTTTGGGCTTGAAGTAGCTTAATGATTACGCAAACTGATCTCTTCTTTATCAACCCATTTGCAACTCATACCTGAAGCTATTTTTAACATCTTCAAGGATCCATTACAAACCAGAAAACCCACATCAATTGACTGGGATTTAATAAACTTGCATTGGTGAATTCTCTACAAGTTCCCTCTGGATCTGTGCAATGGATCTTTGACCAAGAGTTAGGTCATGTTCTATGCAGCTAGACCAATGTCCTGTTTCATCCACCGGCAATATCCAGTGCTTCTGAGTAATTCCTTCTGCACAAGCACTAATGGCGTCTGGTAAGCAAAACCGCCCATAAAACCACACAATCATTCTACAGCCATATGAGAAAAACACAGAGAGTTCTGTTCTGAGTTAAAGTCCCCAGCACACTGCTAGCATTATACGAATAATAGTAATAGCTGCCTGCACCAAGATGCCTCAACTGGAAAGAATCCCAGCTTAATCTGACGGAACAAAGCTGCCTACAGGAATGACAAACACAAATAGGTCCTGTGACACCTGACTGAGCATCAAAATGCATATTCCATCCAGATGGCTATCTTCTGAGACCTGGAATGGCAAACAGCAAAAACTGTGTTTGTGTTCAGCTCATCTGAATGATTGCTTGACAGTGAAATCAGATCTACATGGCTGGATATGGCCAGAGAAATGGAGCAGTTTCACTTTTCAAGAGCAAGGCAAGAAAACCGTAAGCTCTCACTTCACAGCTTTTTCAATAAAGAATACAGATAGTCTTTTCTTATTTAACCTGATGGATACCACTCCTACCTGGGAAAGAACATGCACTCCCCTTTGTAGCTGAATCAAAGTAAAATTGAATGGGTGAAAAAGGACCTGCCAATCAGAAAGTATCAGGGGGCAAAGAAAACAAGTGGTAGTTCTGAGAGTCCTGGGTTTGGGTCTAGAAGTGGAGAAAAAGGGCAACACTTGTTCTTATGAAGAACATAAGATGAGTCTTATGTTCATATGCCAAAGACTATGAATTTGAAGGTGCCTCAATACAGCAAACAGTGCTTCTAGTACATCCCTCAGGATGTGGTCTGGCTATCCAGCATCAAAATCTTCCAAATGACTCACTCAATATACACAGTTGCCAGCGGGTCAATGAGTTCATAATGTAATAAAAGTTGGTATATGACAAAATGACACTGAAGAATTTCAAAGTTTTACTAGTCTAAGGATTTTACAGAGCTAGAATATGGCTAGATCTTACAAAGGATCTGGGAAATATTCATTAATATTCATTATTGTCCTTCACTCAACTCTTAAAAAAGCCCATTATATTAATATGTTGTCCTGCAGGTATGCAGAGGTTGTCAAAGCTGCCTACAGAATTTGGCATCCTAATTGCACCAAAGTTATCAAAATTATATGTTCTCATGTCCTAACTATTTTTTTATAAATAGTGCTTAAAAATAATACCAGAAATAAGAACACTCATACAAATTTCCTGAGTAAACAGCAAGTACACTGCAGTATAACAGTGTCCCAAATATAAAAGAGGGATAATAGTTTTTCTTCATCTATTCTTAGTTAAAAATAAATTTAATGAAGACTTGAGCAGTGTCTTCTGCAGTCAGTATGTAACATTTCACTCCATACCCCAAGGATGCTGTTAGGGTTTCCACATATTAATCACAGAGAATTATAATCCGAGACCTCACAGACTGCTTGGCACTATCGGTTGTTAGAGGAGCGCAGTAGGTGATTAACTGAAAGGCACTACTTCTAAATCCTGCCTCACTTACAGCCCAAGATCATCACAGTGATAAGAACATCACTGCTGCTAAGAACTACCTTTGCTTGAAACCCCCTTGATAGAATCCAAGCGCAATACGAAACTTTCAACTGTGTGGATATTGAAATAAACAGAAACAGATTTTAATATGAGATCTCCTACACTCGACAAGGAGAAAATTCTGAGGACTTTAGAGACCTCCAATACTATTTCTTTGGTCTAATGTAGGTATAAAGGTTTTCTCTTTCACAAAGAGTTTTCAATGATTAAATCTCAGGGAGATCAAAAGAGACTTTGAATTTAACTGAAAATGTTTCTCCCCAGATGGAAATGTTTTATGAATCTTCTTTTAAACATGAATCTTTGAGAAAGTGAAGCAGGGAAAGATGGTCATCTGCACAGGCTCTACGTAAATCAGAAACATACAGAAGCTAATGAAACATTAAGTGAAAATGTCCCTATCTTCGGCTGCTTAATTCCTCATATCTTGCTCTTTGGAAGCAAAATGTAAAGATAACAGGAATAAATCAACAGTTTGAGAAGCTGACACTGAGGCAGCATTTCATGCAGATTGGTTCATCACTAGCTCCTGTTCACTCATGAAGATCTAATCTCAACATCTTCCGACCCTTTTCCATAGTTCATTATTTTCTAATCACTTATGGCCCTTATCAAAGAATGCTCTGAGCTTCTCGGACTGGAACAAATCCATAAATCAAAGACAATAGCTTTTTTTGCTTTCTTTAGCAGCCTGACTTTTCTTTATAATCTCATCCATCTGTTGAATTTGAAATTCACTTTGTGTATGTGTATATATAGTGCTAAAAAAATAAAGAAACAAGGGAAAATATTTTTAGTACAGAATAAATTGGCCATTGACTTTCTGAGCTAGAGTGAGGCAGTAACCCTGGCACCAATCCAGGCAACCAAGGATACCTACTGCAATCCATTATCTTGCTTTTCTACAGCAGAGTTTCTCAGTGTTCCTTTATTGATATATAGTTTCTTACCCATGGGTAGACAATAGGAAAAAGGAAGGCTAACAAAGTAATGAACTGACTATTTTGATGGTTGCCTGTAGTTTGCACTGAAATTTTTGCAATGCAAATTAAGAACACATGCTTATTATCCATCAATCTTCGTGTCAGCTTCTGAAAGGATATAACAATCAAATATGATATTTATTTATTTTCTGGATTCCAAAGAGGGCCTTTTTCCTCCTAATGCTCTGCAGTAAAATCATCCCTATTGGGCCACATTAGTGACTTACAGATAGATTTCTGCTCTTTAAAGCAGATTACGAGTGACATTTGTTCTAGTAATTATATCTCCTAGATCAGCAGAGAGCAACACATTCAGACCCTTTAAAATGGAGCATCTCCCAGGGTTTAATTGATTTAACAAGGACTGAAAAAACACCCAGGCAAAGGGGATGAGAGGGGCTAACGCAAGCCAAGGAGATGAGAAGGCCTTCCTCTTCATTTCAGCTAGACAAATAGACTGTATTCTTCCACCCTGAGTAATAAACTTGCAAGACTTGTCAATACAAACAGCAGGAGCTAGAGCAGCGCAAAATGATGCGAAGACCTAATGGACACTCTGCTCACCTGGGGCTTGGAGCGGGGGGTCCTCAGGTCTCTTTTGCCATATCACTGCAAGAATAAAGTTTACTTTCAATGGAAATAAGGCAGAACCTGTCTAGTGAAGTAGCTCCGGAGCCATTTTATATTTCCCAGCTACAGGACTGACTGCAAGGAAACACAGTAGACAGGGCAGGGAAGAGGATTATGCAGAAAAGGACAGAGATGGGAAAATCTGCCTTTAAAAAAACAGTTGCAAAGAAGGGGGATATAAAAAGGGTGGTGAAAAGCTTGTCCTCTGTTGGACATGCTTTCCAAGCCTGGGCTGGTGAATGGATATGACAGAACATCTCCCAAAAAGCATGCAGCAGCACAGGCCCAACGCAGCAGAAAATGCCACAGCATCTGCACACACACCTCCTTTCTGCCTGACAGTAACAGCTCTGGTGAGATTGGTAAATCACTCTCTCTAATAGAAGCATCTAAAGACTTTCTAAGTGGCATTTTGCTTCACCCCAGCCTGATTTGGAGCTGGATATATTACCCTAGATACACACCTGAAAAGAAACTCAGTTTCCAGTACTGATTCAGAAGGAGCTGATTTGATATATCTAAGACAAAACATCCATTCAGGGTTGAGTTTACAGACTAAAAGCACTGGAAAGCAATAGGAATCCACAAAAGATAATACCACTCTGGAATATAGATAAATATAAGACACATACTGTAAATGGATTTAAATTTCTGAAGCAACGCAAAATGTACTATACCTCACCTCTGTGTTCCCTTTACCCAGACAACTTACTGAGATTTATTTGGAGCTGTCTAACATTTTGATGGCATTCAGACATCATTTATTTCCTGATGCACAGCCAAAGTTGGCAGCGTTATTTAGGAACTGAACAACCAAGGGATAAAAGCCAAGTTGCTTCTTAAGGTCAGTCTCATTTGAAAGTATTTAGATAATTAATAGAAGAGTTTACTCCTCCTTTTACGTTCTTCTTTGATGTAAGTAAAACTGACAACAAAATTAAGACTACCTGTTGTAATAGCAAAATAATAGCTACCATACCCTTGGCACGTTTTAGTTGCTGCACCAGCGCGAGCCTAAATACTTGCTGGGTGCGAGCTAGTTTGGCTGGACCGCTGCTCTGTGCTGCTCCTGAAGAAGCCACATTTCTCCACTGGGCAAGATAATATACAGCTCAAGCACTTTATAGTTTTGAGACCTCTCTGGACAAACAATGCTATAAAAGATGTGCCATGTCTTGTCCTCAGTAATTCATCTCACTGTCAACTGGTTACCATAAACTAAGACTCCAGAGCAAGTGAGGAGTAAGGTAGAGAAAGCCTGCTTAATAGGGGGAGGTGATGCTTGTCATCTCTGGTGCTGGGTTATTTGTAAAAGTTCTGTCCTCTCTAAAGATCTGGAGGGAGAACAGATATATCCTGAAATAAATCAAACTCCTATATTTTCCATCATATCTTCAGACTATCTATATGACTCTGTCACATTTTCCATCTTATCTTTCGTTATATTTTTCCGTGGAAAGTCAATAAATAAGCTTTTCTTTCTTTGCTTGTCAGCTACACTTCTGGAACAGTTAAAAAAACCACAACCCACTTCAAGAAGACTATTTCACAGTATATAACATCATACGCAGACTCTCTCAGGCACAAAAGCAAAGACGACTGTCATGTCCCACTTCTAAAGATTGTATGAAGGATAACTTCCTTTACGTTCTTTGTCTGACTCTCTTTTCCTGCTTTAAAGATGGTTTTCAGTTTTATGTGGGAAAAACCCATTTTCCTCAGCTGGAAACACACAGACGATGCTGCAGTATCACCGTTGCCCAAAGCCCACCATCAGAGAGCCAACCTAAGCACACGCCGAAGGGACATGACATTAGTGCCCAGCCTGAATCAAGTGAGAATCAAGATGAGAATTCAGATGAGTTAAACAAAAGAACTAGGAAGGAAGACGTCACTTGTTAGACTGTTCCCAAATGGCTTTCCCAAGCTGCGTCTCCACAGAGGGACCAAGCAATAACCCAGGGGACCAGCAGTCACATCCATCTATTTTCTGCCAACCCCATGCCCAAAGAACCTCCTATTGTTCAACGATGCTGCATGTTTGGTGTGTCTGTCTGTGCAAGAGAGAGAAAGAAAAGGGAGGTTATTAAAAAAGCAGCTTGGCTAAATAAGGGAGCTCATTATGTGTGCTATTTTTGTTCCTCAAATGTCTGCCTTCCTCTCTTTCCATGGAGGTTTCTAGAGAAATCTGACAATCAGGGCTGAGGTTTACTGTCAGCTTCCATTAGGCAAATCAACCGGGCTGGGGATGGGGGAAGGACAAGGGGAAAATTGCCCTAAAAGTAAGCTGATTCAGCACCAATAATGACTTTGTGCATCTACCCACTACCAAAAATCACTTGACTGAGGTGCTCGTCCCATAAATGAGTCCTTCCAGAGCCTCCCCTGTACCACGACGTGAAACACCGTTTCCTGTCAGATCTGCAGAGACGGGCACAGCTAACAGCAACCACTTTCAGTGCTCTGACAAAGCAAATGACCTTCAGCATGTTCCACTGTCATGGAACTCATTTCCGTGTTGTAATTGATGTGTAAAAGTGATCTTCATTACTTGAACTAAAGACACACAAGCCTCCATAACAGAAGACTTTCCCAAGAATAAGAACAGACTGTCTGGACATGGAGCACTGGATTTGACATTTCAAAATCTCAGCATAAAAAAAAGGCATTTCCTTTATCTGTTTTTCACTTTTCCTTTAGAAATACTGATTTTCCATCAGCGTTTTTATATGCATTTCATCAGTTTACATATGAGGCAGGAGTAAACTGTTTTCCACAGAACAGAGGTCCAGTTTTAAGCAGAAAAGGTTCCTGCCTCTTAATATTTTAAGCACCATGCTCACAAAACAGGCCATTATTTCAAAGAGAGGCCAGTCTCCAATGTATTGCCATTCATCCTGGTTGCACCTCCTACATCTTCCAGGATCAGCCACTACACACAAATATAGAAAAGAAAAATTAGAGTCATCTGCTATAGAAAATACACATCTTTCCCTGGTTAGAAATACTGGGGGTTTACTGCAGAACACAGCTATTTGCAAAACTGCAGCCATCAGGGCAGGAAGGCAGCTTGTACATTATGGTTTCCACAGTAATATCACTAAGAAAAAATATTCTCTTCTCCAGCTGTGAGATGTCTATGAACTGTAATCATGCATGTCTTCTTCATCATCAAGCAGTTGTGAGGCATCATCAAATCAAACTCACAGTAAACAGGGGATTAAAACAAATTATGTATCTCCTCACAATCACAGAGTCATTTCAATAAGCCCCTGACCCACAGAAAACATCACCAGTGTAGCCACAAACATAAAATGAGATTTAGGAGCTTCCACAGCACCTGTGGCCTGAGAACTTTATGTGTTATAAATGCCAATTAACTTGGCAGTATTATACCTCCTTGAGAGTATTACTGCTTCGGGATAACATTACATCCTTCCCAGAAATGGAGAGACTGCCCAAAGTTTTGAGTTAACTGGTGGAAAGGGGATCCGAATTGCTTGCTGCCCTCCCGTCCTTCTCTGGTCATCCCTCCCTCTCCTGCACAGGGGACACCAGTAGCAAACATCTCCCTGAGAAACCCCTGCTTGTTTCTGAAGGCTTCAGCCACGATTTAAGTCTGCGGAGTCAGCACCTCTCCCCTCCAGTGTGCTTGGGGTGACTGCTATCAATTTCCTTCCCAGCTGCCAAAGCAATGCCAGCCAGAGCTACTGGTGAGATGGGGAATGAGCCCTGTGTGGCCTCTGCAGGGTGGGGGGTAACAGAGCCCCAGACAATTCTTCAGGCTCCCAGACAAGCTCCAGGGCAGGAATG
>NW_010268693.1:290564-347516 GCF_000690775.1 Eurypyga helias
AAATGCCACAGGAGAATAAACTCCTCACAGAGACTCCAGTTTCTCCTGAGCCAGGCACCCTTGCACTCCAGAGCCTCAGGGTTCGCCTCTGTTCCCGTCCTCATGTCCTCCCCAGCACCTCTGATCTCCAGGTCCCCAAGTCACGGATGCTGCCTCCTCCCCTCCAAAGCCACAGCTTGTGCTGTGGTAACAGCTGCCTGAAAAGCCCAAGCCAAGCCACTTAAGAGTCCACGGCTAAAAATGAACAGATGCTGTTTCCAATTCCTAAAGACCACTTGGGACTAAGCAGGAGGGACTTAGTAATTGTCTAAAGCTGGATCTATACTGAGAAAAGCCAAGGTTGGGAGGATAAAGATTGTCTTCTCCCTCTCAGTACGTTCTTCCTCCCTGCAAACCACAAGACAAGTTTTGTATTTATGTTTAACCAACTAAAACAAAAAATGGACAAAACTTTGCTAGGGTGGTTCGTGAAGATTCTCTTCCACTCAAGGAATTGTATATTAATATTTTAAAGCTTAGAAGAAAGCTTTCCAATATATCTCAGTGCTTTGAGCTCCTAAGTGCCAAACCTAAGCACTTCAGTGGAAAATAAGTAATTTTAAAAATTACGTTCTTCCCATTATGGGTTCCAAAATTTTAGTCTCCTGGGCCTGGATTTTTCCTTTTTCAGGAAAAACACTGCTTCATATATGGGTTTGGAAACTGCTGCACGAAACATTAAGAGAAATAAAAACTGCAGCATTTGTTTTTCTTCAGCATAGCAATGGGAAAACAACCTTGCCTAAATCTTCATCTGTTTCTGACAGGGTTCCCATATCCTGCAAGTTATTCCCAAAGAACAGCCACATCCAGCCAAGTGAGCAGGTTGGGGAGGGAGGCTCAGGTCCCAGTCTGAGCTGCCCCGGCTGGGGCTCAGTGTGGCCCCGTGGGGTAGAGCTGCCCCACCAGAGATGCAAGGGCTCTGACAGCCCCAGAAACAGCAGGAGATGGTCCTGAGAAATACCTGGGATGGCCCCACACCACAGACAACTGGTTTCTCCCACATGAGAGGACACTCCTGCTGTACACTCTTGTTAGGAGTCCATTTCAGAGCCGAAGCTTACAGGATAAACCATTCAACCTACAAGGAATTGTCAAAAAATGCAGCTAAATAGCAAACACATGTAAGTCCTAGGCATTTCCCTGAGCCCCACTTGTTCTTTTTTTAGCCTCAGGAGAAAAGCACATTCTTCTGCATAATTTATTTCTTTAACAGTATTATGCAGACAACTGCAACTAAATTGCTTTCCTGATTAAAACCAGAGTATTTTATATTCTCCCTCCCCTCCCCCCATTTCTGGATTATTTGCTTTTTATCCTAGAGCCTCTTCTCCCTAAACGTAGCTCTTCAATTTTGCCAAGGAAGGAAGGCAGGCCCCTCTCCTCCCACCTTTCACAGCACATCCCCAGCTATGGGCAGGGAGACCTCCCCCAACTGCCCCAGCCCCTCTGTAACCTGGGGTCATGGGATTCCACAGGCTGCTTCCCTGGGGCTTTGTGGCCTGGGGGGTGGGCTTGCTCAAGTGAAGGAAGTTTATTGATGAAAGGGATTTATGTCAGATAGTGAAATAGCTTTCTGAAAGGGCTCTTGGAATAGTGTTAGGACTGGTGTTTACAGGGCTGAAAAAACCAATTCTGTACAGGAGCTGAACAGCACAGCTGACAGCACAGGCACTTGTAAAACCGCAGAGCCATGTTCACCTGCCCACAAATCACAAGGCCCAAAATCAGTGCAAGAATGACTTGCATTTGGATCACCACTTGCTGTTGCTCAGGTTTTCTGTCTATGAGTGTGAGAGGCTAATTTTACAAGGCTGGAAAAGGGATTGGGGATCAGTGGTTTGTGGGAGAGCAGTTTCAACTCCCTGTGAACTCATTGCTTTGTGCAGTAGCGATGTGGTGCTTCAATTTGCATTTAGCTCTGGATAAACACATTTGCTTAGGTCTTCCAAAACCTTCCTTCAGAGACCAGTTCCAGTTCAGAGGCTGGTTACAAACCTTTGTGTGCCCACTGTCGTGCTCTTAGCAGAAATAAGAAATGGATGGATTTTCACTTTCATTTAATGTCTTTGCCTGGTACAGGGAATCTGATGTGATGAGTCAGTGCTGAGCCATGCTTTATGGTGTCTGCCCACACCTAAGAAATTAAGGCCGTGGCAGTTACATGCAGACACACTCAGTATTATCTGACAGGCTTTATTTTCAGATTGTTGGGCCTGTAGTTTTCTGTGCTTCTCCCACTGTAGGGTGTTTAGCAGCACCAGTGGAAATGAAAATGCAATCGGTACAGGTCTGTGCAGAACTCTGAGTTTTCATTATAGTAGCATAGCCATCTCCCTCCTCATTCTTGTCCTTAATAATCATGAGCATAGTAAGTGGAAACAGACTCTGGGTTACACTCCCAGATGAAAAAGGTCAGAAGATGTGATGAAGGGCAAGAAGGAGCTGTTGCTTGGCCATTCAACCCCCCTTGTCAGCTGATCTAGGGTTTTGTGGGGTGTTATTATTATTAATTAGTGGGAAAAGATATCACTACCGGTCTCCTCTGCCTCTATCTCCAGGCCCAGGGGTGTCCCCAGCGAGTTCAGGCAAGTAGCAAACCTTAAACAATCCTTGCTTAGAGAAATTACACTGCAACCATTCAGCCCTCAGTCCAACCTCTGCCAACAGGTCTGGGACAAAAGACAGGATTTCAAGCGTATATTGAGGACTTGTTCAAGGCTTGTTCTGGTAGAGGGAAAAAGTCCTACAGCCAGGAATCCACCCTTGAAAAACACACATCCAGGAGTCACATTGCTAAACCTTCTGCAGGAACAGAGCTGACCTCCCGTGTGTCTCTGCTCTACAGATGGGCTAATATCCCTCCACAGTGACTTCAGCTCATGGGTGCTCCTGGGGCTTATTCCTCTGCCTTGCATTGACTGAGTGCAACCAAGTCCCAGGATAAATGTGCCCAGGGACGCAGTCCATGTGGAATAGCTGGGTCTAACCATTGGAATTTTGTCTATTCCTGTCTGCATCCAGGCAAGTGACAACTTCACAGACTTCTTATATTCAAGTTGTGCTAATTTCATCCGTGCTGGTTGAACTATGCACTTGGTATCATCCTGTTTATCACCCGTGTCTTTACTAATAGGCTCCATCAGCTATTATAAACCCATCCCTGCAGAGGCTATTGACACATCTAATGTGTCAGAAACAGACCTCTCTTTCCGAGTAACAGATCGTTACTGTACTGGTACTGTCTTTCTTGCTTGGATCCATTAATCATTGATCTTCAGCTTAAAACTTCAAATGAACTATTTTCTCTAATTTAGCCTATTTTTTGCTCACTATTAACTTTGCTCATGATAGCATGATGTGATTTTCTAGGGTTGCCCTACGATCCTGGTAGGAAGGGAATTCCTTTAACAGGAGAAAAGTAGGAGAAAATTATATTAATGGGGCAATTTTTGACTGATATGTTAAATGAATTATAAATGGAGCAAGAATTCCAAAACTTCTCCAAATTATTGCCTTTTTTTAGTTCACAAGTTAATACATATGAGAGCTGCCCAACAGTAACTACAGATAAACAGTAGTTAGTGCTTTTATTTGCAAATTAGTCTGTAGTATTAGGACAGCTTTATTTCTGATGATACCTCTGCAAGCTGTTCTCTGAAAACAGGGAACCAGAATCATCTAAGGAGCTTCTGCACTGTTCCCTTGGGAAACAGTGTTTTTGTTCCCCACTTTAAACTTGGCATTGCATTACTGCAGGTAATAGCCTTTTGAGAGCAGTGATTAAATGCAGAGGTTGAACAAGGCTGTACATATTGTGCTTTACATTCCAGCTGATTACATTAAATATTCCAGATTCACAGAGTCCTCTCCGTATATGCAATGCTCCACTAAGCAGACTCATCATCAATATTTAAACGTTCTTTCCTATCAAGCTTGCTAACAGCCCTATTTGATACGCAGCAATGGAGACGCTGTATCAGGTTGCAATAGGTTTTACACTTTCACCAACATCTTCTGTAACTACAATCCCATCTTCTTTCTCTTCCTGAGCCCACCTCACCAAGGAACCTGGTGTTACAGTCCACACACCTACCCTAATCCCAGAGACCTGCTGTTCTGCTAACGAAGGCAAATGGCCCTTTGGTGTGATGTCAAGGAACTACACATCCATCTGACCCCTTGCCTTGGGGCTTCTCTGCTTCAACACGCCCCAGAGCTCCAAAGATGTTAAGCTTTGGGTCTCCTGTCTTCTAAGCTGTACACTGGCTGATGGGAAATAGACATCCTGGACCCACTTTTCCAAGCATGTTTTCCAGAATCTTTTAAAAGGAGGGGCTGCACAGCCTGTGTTGGATGGTACACTGAACCAGAACCCACGGGTATCCTTTCCTGCACCCCCAGCCAAGCTCCCATCCTGCAGCTTGAATGGAGACAGGGACGGGAAGGATGCCTCTCCACAGATACTAATAACTGAACTTACAGCAATAATAAAACATGATATGCTCCGTTAGATCTTTCATTTGAAATAAAATCCTGTGACACAGAGATATCATTATCATTTTTATCTCGTCAGAAGTAAATATCACATTTGTGGGTAAATATAATAGATCAAACTGGATGTTTCTTAGCAAAGGGATCTGTATAAATACAAACAGTGGAGATTAAAGGGCTAACAACGATGGTTTTTGCTGCTGAGGCTCCAGCAGCACCCTGTGTGCATCCCCAGCGATACATTTCCAAGGGAGATTTTAAAACTAAATCTATGATATTACTTCTTCTCCCCTGTCAATAATCTGGTAGCCCTAGGCACACATGCCAATGGAAAAGCAGGCTGGAGTTCAAAGATGTGGCACACGAGAAAGTAGCAGGGATAATTTTCACCTGATATCACATCATCAGAAACTGCTACACAAAATTATTGTGAATTATGGGGGCCTGCTGTGCATTTGATTTCCCACAGCTGCTACCACAGCAGTCACTTTCCTGAAAATTAAGTGCATGTTTCATCTGCTCACAGGAAGGGAAGAAGGGAAAAAGGTAAAGAAAGAAAAATGTGTGGAGGAAAGCCCACTGAAAGCTCCCGTGCCATACCGAGGAGCTGCAGCCTGTTCCACGGCTGTACTCCGGGACAAGCGGCAGGGACACGTGGTACGGTGGCACTGGGCAAGATGGGCTGTGTCAATCAACAGCAGAGCCAGAGCAGACCTACCGGAGCTGTGTCCAGCGACTGCAATATGTTCATTCAATTTACATTCCCTGCAACTCACTGCTGTCTCTTATCTCCAGCAAGGGACACTACACAAAGCAGATTATTCCAGTTCCTCTCCTCCAAAGCAGGCAGCAGCTTTAAAAGCCCTTGCAATTGCCAGGAGCTGCGCAAGAGCGTAATTAGAGCCTCCAAGCCTGTCGGAAATGAGGGGCCATGGGGGAGTGAGGGAGGGTGTTCCTTACGTTCCTACATGTGAAACTGCAACACAAAGCTCCTTCCTAAGCATTCGCTGTGTGATCACCGCGCCTGATTTGAATGCCCCCGCTTGTCGGGTTGGTACGGCTTCCCCGTTGTGAAGCTGACAGGGCATAGCACCAGACTGACAGCCTGAGCAGAAAGGCAGCAGCACAAATGTGCTTCCCTCCTCCACCCATTATCATTCTGCTCCAACAAATGTTGACCGGAAAAGCCATGTGGTTATTTCATTTTCAGGCAGATTTTACTAGCGTGGAAACAAAGACACTTCAATCACACTTTCGTGTCCCAGGATCACCAAGTGCTTCTTTGAGTGCTAATTAAATTTCACAACCTCCTCTAACAGTAGGTCAATCCAACCCGGCATCACTGTACCTTTGTTTCCTATGGAAATGATGCAGAGGTGCCCATACTGGCTGTCTGGGTGTGCATCTGCATGCTCTCCCCCTAACACATGCTCGAACCACTGGCTTATTTAAAGAAGATTTGATAGAGGGGTGGAACCCCTAGAGAAAATGAATCTCCCCAATTTTTTGTGGCCTTGACCAAAATCACTCCAAGGTAGGGATGGGAAAGGCTGTTGTGCAAGTTCATTGGGCAATGCAGGCAGAAAATGCCTCAGCCATGGAAAAGCTTCAGCCAAAGCTTGTACTTTCTTGGAGAGTGAATTGAATGAGAGATACCCAGAGAAAACTGGACTTGGACATTCTGGCTCACAGAACAAATCATTTATGGACCAAAGGAAGATGGACTATGTTAGCAAAGGGCCTTCCACCAGCTCCTGCAAACCAAGCCCAGATCCAGGACCCCAGCCTAGAAACCCTGACGTTTCCTTGGGCAGAGTGATGCCTTGAACCTCATCCCCCGTGATGCTGTGTTGGGTCTGGGGCACAGGGGTGTGTTTGGTAGCAGAGGGTGGGGCTAGAGGGGTGGCTTCTGTGAAAAGGTGCCAGAAGCTCCTCAGTCTCCAAGTTGGACCCACCTCTGTCCACAGCCAAGCCAGTCAGCAACGGTGGTAACGCCTCTGGGATAATGTATTTAAGAGGGGAAAAGAACTGCTGGGGAGCCTGCAGCAGAGAGAGGAGTGAGGTGTGAGAGAGACAGCAGGGCAGACACCCAGTCAGTGCAGAAGGAAGGGAGGGGGTGCCTGGAGCAGAGGTTCCCTGTCAGCCCGTGCCTTGCAGCCATGGAAGGTCACGGAGGGCAGAGACCCCCCTGCAGCCCAGGGAGGACTCCACCTTGGAGCAGGGGGATGTGCCTGAAGAAGCCTGTGATTCCATGGGAAGCCCAGGCTGGAGCAGGCTGCTCCTGAAGGACAGCACCCCCATGGAAGGGACCCACGCTGGAGCAGTTCCTGAAGAACTGCAGCCCCTGGGAAGGACACAGCTTGGAGAAGCTGGTGGAGAACTGCATCCCGTGGGAGGGACCCCAGGCTGGAGCAGGGGCAGAGTGTGAGGATCCTCCCCTGAGGAGGAAGGAATGTCAGAGACAACATGTGATGGGCTGACCAGAACCCCCATTCCCTGTCACCCTGTGCTGCTGGAGAAGAGAAGGTAGAGGAATGGGGAGCTGAGCCTAGGAAGAAGAGACGGGCAGGGGAAAGGTGTTTTTAAGATCTGTTTTTTTCTCTCAATATCCTACTCTGATGTGATTGGTAACAAATCAGATTTATTTTTTCCCCAAGCAAGTCTGTTTTGCCCATGACTATAACAAGTGAGTGATCTCTCACTGTCCCTGTCTCACCCATGAGCCTTTCCTTATATTTTCTCCTCCCCATCCCACTGGGGACAGAAATGAGTGAGTGGCTGTGTGGTGCTGAGTTCCCAGCTGGGGATAAACAATGACAGATGCTCACAGATATGATCACTGCTTTGATTCTTGCCCTGTTCCCAGCACCACAGGATCGATCACATATAACATCAGGAGCAACAAAAGGCTCTTCACTGGGATTCTTTCTGTGTCTAGACATTTTAAAAAGCTGATTTTGGGCCTAGGACTTGAATTTTTAGCCTTTTCTTTTGAAAAGGAGATTAGTATGGGTCCTTAGAGTAAGAAGTGATAACAGTGTTTCTCTCCAAGAGAACTTTTTATGAGGTAAAGTAAACATGAATCCTGAGAAAAAGTGAAGAAAAGCCACTGTGATTCCTGGGGCAATTTCATCCACACAGATGGCCTTCTGCTGGTCTTCTCAGGAATTCCTCTGGGTTTTTGGGATCTTCATCTTCATACAGGAGGCCTGAGAGGACAGGGTTCATCTGAGATAAGATAGGATAATTATATCTGCCACCCAATTTCCATCAGCACTTGTTTTGCAAAGAGCCAAGTCCTCCGTCACTATGAAGCTGAGGCAAAGAAGAAATTACTGGAACCCATTTTAATGGTAAATTTACCTTGGTATCAAGCTGGTATTTAAGACATATACAAAGTTAATCCATGGGAGTCAGCTGAACAATTGGATTCTTATATAATATGGAAAATGATTGAAACTTGGGGTTAATTAGGACTATTAAGTGCAGTTAGAGAAAAATGGAAAAACAGAAGTACAAACACATGGTAGCACCTCTTCAATATAGTGTGCAGTCAAGTGTGACATTTTTTGCCTGTCTGAAAGAAAAAAACCCTAGTTTGAGAGGCAGTGGTGGGCATTTCTGTGATCTGGATTGCGACTGGCAGAAGAGATGAAGTGGGATGAGAAAAGGAAAGGAGTGGGGGTTTGCTTTAATTCAAAGCATCTCGAGCTGTTAAAATTTTGGCCCTGTCTAGATAACAGTGATGGAAGAAACACTCCTTGGTGATAAGTATAATTTTTCTTTAGAAATTTCCATTCCAAAAAGCCCTCCTCTGTCACTAATATGTCTGATGCCTAATAAAATACAAATAAATACACCTCAATGGGTTTTGCCACTTGCTTTGTTCACTGTAACCTACTGGTTAACTCCCTGTCCCCAGAAGTGGCTGTCATTGCTCATTTGTGCACAGATGGAGATCTCTGGGCAAAACATGGCCTTCCATCAGCTGGAACCGTTCAGTAGGACCAGCCATATTAGCCCCAGCATTATTCAAAATGCAGCAGAAGCAAACACAGAAATTACACTCAGTAGAAAAGCTCAGGATCATTAAGAGAGGAGAAGGGGGGCTGTATTCCTCCAGCTTCTAAGATGGTACTGTCAACAATAGAGGAAAAGGGATTATCTTTTTTCTTCCAAGGTTGGGAGTCCTGTTTCAGGTTTCATATAATAAGAATGGTACAGCGCAGACAGCAATAATAACCTGCTCTGAAAGCTGCTCGCTGCACAATGGCAAATTGCTCATGGGCAGTGATGGCAAAATTTAATCCCTGCTCTGCTTAGAATGCAACCCGCATAGCCACTCAAGACAACATAATAGCACTTTTGTAGCTCTCTGCTACAAACATCACTTTGAAAAGGATACAGCTGCGGAGGGGGGTCTCCACATGCGTCATTTTTGGCTGACTACCAAGCCAGCAGAGCCTCAGACACACTGTGCTCCCTCATACAACTCTGCCAGCTACTGCACAGTCATGCTCGGGGAAGGGAGAGGAAATGGATGGAGCTGTGTGAGCAGTAAATTCAAGATAAAATTAAGTTCTTGGCCAGGTGAACAGGTTAGAATTCATTTGCTGAAGAACTGGAATGAGAGAAAACTGGGAGACAGCTCCTGTCTGGGATTTCATTTACAACCTATAAAGCACTATACAGAGTCCCCCTAAGTCCCTAAAGCCGCAGATGTGTCAAACATCAGCCTTTCCTTCATCAAACGCTGACCCGATGATATGGCCATGCATAGAGGATCCCAGACAGGACTAGAGACAGGCTCAGCTATTTCTCTCCCCATCTTCCCTCCACTGTTATCCTGAGCCATCAGTCACACAGTTTCCAGCCGCTAAATAAACCAACCAAGTGACCAAAGGAGGCCAAAGCACACCCTATTCCCTCTCACCCCCCAGCAGTGCCCACATGCCCTGCTCAGCAGCCAGAGCTGCAAGGACAATCATCTCTAAAGAGGACCAGCTTGGAGAACATCAGCACTTGTCCAAGCCCGGGAGCACTGAGAGTGCAGACAGCGCATTGCTTGGCATGCTGCTGTGCTGCGGGAGATGTCACCGCTCCCCGGGAGCTGCCTGGTCCTCCTCCACGGGCGGTCCTGCCCCCCGAGCCCTGCTAGCAGAACAGCCGCTGGCAGCACAGCCTTGCTGACACCCCAGAGCCAGCCGCAGAGCCTGACAGCAGGGACTGCTGCCTTTGCCCGTGGCAGCCTGGGAAGCACTCGCACAAGTACTGCTGGCATAGCTCTGCGTGTGGGAGGAACGGGGCTGATGTCCAACAGAGGAGGTGGGATGAGCAGCGGAGAACAGGGCAGTATCCAGCTGACCCAACCCCACCTAGAAGAGTCACTGAGAGCACAGTTGTGGCTGGAGGGCCGCAGTGGCCAAGGGAAGAAGAGCCCGAGTTTTTACAGTCAGCTATGGACCTGAAGAAGCAAGAAACCCCACCAGAACTGACCAATACAGATTGTGCTCTGAATCGCTACCAGCCTGCTGTCAACTGCTTCTGAAAGCACCAAGAAGTATCAGCCAGAATTAGTTAGCCTAACAAACCCAAGAAAACTGGGAGCTTCTTGTGGGTCACTCAAAGAGCGGTGTTGGCCATATGGTACCACTTGGGCCTCTGCATCCACGTAACTGCAGAAAGGATTTCCTTAGGATGGTCTGTTTCTCACAGAAAACCTTTGGGGTCTGCTCTCCCTTCCCCGCACAAATAAAGATACAGGATTTTGAGTGAATTACCTAGTATTTCTGTCATGTCATGAACTGAACTGCCTTCTCCTTCCTCCCCACCTCACCGTATTACTGATGGCAACAAGGGAGTTATTATCAATCAAGGCAAGCTACATTGTGATCTGTGCCACTGAAATCCATTTCAGATCGGAGGATAAAATGTGATTATATTTACACTTCCTTGACACAATTCAGGCAGCAAAATAACAGCCTTCTGGAGACATTTTTCTTCTTCATATTTAGATTTGTCAGTATTGTGGAGCTCTGTGAGAAGGGAGGGAATTATTACAGCAGCTGGGATTCAGTGATACGTTTTAGATGCCTTACAAATGAAGATGTTCGGTTTATTGTGTTGTCTTCCTATCTTTTTCATCTCCAAGTTGCTTGAATACTGTCCAGAACATCCTCCAGATTGATGAGATTGCATTTCAATCAATACAGCTCTATGTAAATCTATTTTTGCTTTTGACACATCCCATAAATTATTCCTACTTATAACCTTAATTGGTCTGTATTCATCACAGGAGATGGAATTTCTAACTCATGCAGCTGTTTATAAATTAAATTTTCAATTAATGAAGAAAGTATGAGATTAAGCACTTCATACTTCCCCAATCCAAATTTGAAAAGGATATAATCATGTTTTATACGGTCAGACAGTGCTTGGACATTTTTTGTTAAAAGTGTAAGCTCCAAAAAAACCCAGAAATGCAGAAACTGGCTTGACCAAAGTAGTCTTTAGTCAACCTAAGGTTGGGCTTGACCTGCTGGTGGGAACAGACACTACTCCTCATAACCAAAGTATCATTTTCAGTAGACAACCACATGCTGCCTTCTCCTTCCAACAGCAGCAATGAATTTGAGCCCAGCCATCCAACCCCCGAACACCAAGGAAGCCTCCCTTCCCATTTTACATTAGTGATGCCACAGAGTGTCCTAGGCAGTCAGAAAAATCCCCAAAGCTCTACTCTAAAGCGAAAAACAATCTACTCTTAAATTTTTACATCTTCTTCCTCTATTTAGGAATTGTGTTACAACATCAACTGTACTTCCTGAGTTTCCACAAAGTACTTCAGGGTAGGGTCATCTCCTGTCGTCTCTTCAGATTCACAGAGACAGTTTCCACATCGGTAGCCAACCTGAGAACAATTCAGTATTCTCCTCACAGCCTCACACTACGTAGCAGGAGAGCTGTGAAAAGGTGCGTTAACCAAAAGCATCAATAGCAATTTTTAAGGAACAATCATGTAGAATTACTGTTCAAACTTGATCATACACCATAATACACAGAGTTCCTCTGCAGGATAGCACACTGAAACTGGGAAAGAATGAAAGCTCTTTCCTTTCTTTTACAACTGGAATTTAAGACCTCTTCATTGGCCAATTTTCTAATACCTGCAATTTTTATTTTCTCTTATTCAGTACCTCATTCTTACCTATCCTTAGCAGACTGCCTTAGGCAAAGCTGTGCTCCTCTCCATTTCAGTTTCTTTCTCTTTTACCTTCACCACTTAACCGGTGAATTGGAAACTACAGAGAGCAATTAGGTACATATCCTTGCCCTATCATTTAGTACAGGGACAGAAAACTCAGGAGAAAACATAAATATATTAAAAAAAATCAGTAGTTGAATGCCAATATAGTCACTGCTCATGAACCCATACTGACCAAGGCCTTCCCTAAAGACTTTTGTACCAGTAAGAATCAGGATCTTGAATCTGTGGTACATTACCTGCTAATGGAAGTTTGTAGTATCAGTGATTAGAGATGGTATAAATTCCTATATGCATCCATCCAGCAGAAAATGAGACGGTGCTGCAAGCTTCCTCAAGTAACTCTGCTAACACAATTGAAGTATGTCGATGTGTGTTAGCTTGTGTTTAAAAAGGGCTCCATGGCCAATAACAGACTGGAAACTAGTTGGACACCAACTGCTCTAGAAACCTGTCTTTATACAATATGAAAGCCTGCTCAACTGAGCAACTGGTCTTTGCTTTTGGAAAGGAATGGGGTCCTGGTGCAGGAAGAAGAAAGGTTTATTAAAGAGCAGTGAATGCTGACGGGAATACCGAGGACGAGAAGCTAGGAGTCAGTAAACAAGCAGACGGTTAAAGAGGAAGATTAAATAAATGTGTAGGCTAAATAAAACATTAGAAAAGAGGTGAACCAGGGGCGGAATCCTGCAGGAAACAGAAGTGTTAAGCAATAACAGTGTGTGTATGCACATGCATGTCTTGCAGGAAGCCTCTCCACTGCATTCCTTCTCCCTTTCCTCCTTTTACATCCACAGAAAGGCCCCACACTCAGTGCTGCACACAACTGTGGCATCCATGAAAAAGCAGGCTTTTGTAAATGCACAAGAGAGAAAATACCAGGGCAGGCTTAAGGGAGACGTGAAAAGTAGCCGAAGAAAAGTTCAGAAGCTTGTTGTCTTGAAAAGGTACCCTAAAGGCTGGCTGTGTGATAAGGAGCACAAGGAATCCTCCTGATGGCCTATGGAGGGGAGATAAAGCTTCTTCAGATTATCCACTCCAGTCGACCCTCCCTCTTCAGGACAGCTCATCAGCAACACCAATGAGCCAGCCCACACAGAAGTGCTGTATTGACCATTCAGATAAAGCTGAAACTCATTATCTCACCCTGCTGCACATACAGCCTAAGCCAGGTGCTTGCAGAGCACCATGCTGAGTGGGACCATGAAGAGGGCTGGCCAGGGCTGACCACCCCCTCTTCTCTTCTCGCCGCCTCCTTCCCATCAGGTAATCTTTGGTTATCATCTCCTTTTCCATCGCAGCTACTGACCTGTTTTCTAACTTTATCAAGCCATCTACGAGAGGAATTACTTTCTCCCTGAGGTCAGTCCTGGAGGTGAGTGTGCTTTGGAAGAGCAGTAACTTTGATAATGAAATCCTTCGCAAGCCAGAGCATGCTCACTCCATGCTTTACTACCATATGGTTAAATTTTACCCTCCATCAGATTTAATAAATAGTGTTTACAAATTCTTAGGCATGCCTCCCTAGTAAAATCCGCTAAATCCACAACAAATATACTTATCATGGTATTAATTTGGTTAGAGATTTTCTCAGAGTATTGACAGCCATATCTAATTTCTAAGGATTTATTTTTATTTTAAAATATATTAGATATATTTTTTTCTTTACCCACTACAATTCTTTATAATCGTGTTTCCTCTGAAGGCATGGGGCAGCTGCTTTACAACCACCCACTGTTAAATGACATCCTCTCAAAAATACCCTTCAATAATTAATATTTTATATTTATTCACAAGAATTTAGACTTTCCAATACAGATCTGCAAAGCCTTAAGTTCATTCTTCCTACAACTGAACACTGACATTTCATGGTTCAAACACCACTCCCTGCTGGGAGATTATCTAGTACCACAGTCTAGATATTAATATCTGAGGTCTGTGAAGTAGGCTTTAATAATCTCAAATATAAATTTTAATATAAACTCTCTTACTCACACTTGTTCCTTCTTAAAAATGCAAACAAGCAGACACCTAAAAAGGAGAGACTTCAATTTATATTCAGCACCAGTTCTTGATGCATTTCCTTTCTTGGTCTATCAATTGGCTTCTGTTAACAACAAAATACCTGACTGTAGTAAACTAAGTGTCCTGCTGATAGATTCAGATGCCTACATTTACCTTGAAAAATGGATGTCATCTACCATATGTATGCGAGACTCTCTTCCACCCCAGTAGTTTCAGCATGTCAGTGTAGACCTGTCATGACAAATGAATGCTAATGGGGCAAGGACCTAAGTACCAGCATCTCTCCATGTTCCCCACTTACCTGGAGTCAGGGATTCATCCTCACCTCTTTTTCTACGGAGAAATACCGCAGTAAGACTGCGATCAGCGAGCAGCTACTCAGTTCCACGACACAAACACGCACATGTCAGCAACAAGCAAAAGATTCCCACCACATTTATATCGTTAGAGAGCTCTGACAGCCGAGGAAAGTGCGAAGCGTTTATGATGACAAGTGAACTCAGGAATTGAGTTTCCTTCTGTTTGTATTTCTCTTGATAGGACTTATTTCCTCGGTTATGACAAACTCCATTCTGAAGATGTGTGAATTGTTGGAGTGGAGTTAAAGTGTGTGCAGAGCTGAGCAGGAGAGCTGGAACTACCCCAGTATGCGAGCACCCTCTGATAGCTGGTCTTACCCAAGGTGCTCTCAGTTTACATCATGCTTCCTGAATCAGACTGTTCTCATCCCACAATTCCATAAATAAACTTCGGAGGAGAGAGAGAGAGAATGTAATTCCCTGATTGCAATAGCAGACTCTATCAGATAAAACAAAACAGCACCTGAATCCATCCTCACGTACTCTTCACCCTCCTTAGCAGCATGACAGCAAACTGAGACTAATACATCTTCCACTAATAAATCTAACCACCTCTATGGTAGGAGTTTTCCTGAAAAGGGGGGCAGAGGTTTTATCTGCGCAAATGAATAGTTCCCGGTCATCTGCTCAGTCCATTAGCATCCAGACTGTGCTGCATTAGTTAGCTGACCCAGGTGCATGCCTGGAATATTATCAAAAACCTATGTCTAGCTGAAGATGAAGTCAAATATTTCTAAGTATGGGAAGAAGACTCAGCAGAAGAGTGTGAAGAAGGAGTTGCTAATTCTTCCTACACTCCTCACGATGAAAACTTTTCTTCATTTCCAATATTCAGTCATTAAGTTTCCAAGGCCAAATATTCAGGGTCAAAATTGCAGCTCACATGAAAGAGCACTGCTGTATTGGTTTAGACCACTTCAAAATGATGGCCTTAGCCTTGATTTTTCTAAAGTCATGCTGCCTTTCCAGTTGCTTTGGACAAGAGCTTCCCATAGAACAAGTGCTTCCCAGTAACAGGAAATGGTTTTGATGTGGTTAAAAAGCTTGTCACTCCAAGTTTGTTATTTAACCAAACCACAGCGCAAACTGCAACCTCAGAAAAACTGGCACAAGCTTTCCCTCTGTGTTTGCACAACGCCTAGCACTGTGGAGGCCTGGTGTGCGCCACAGCCCACGCGACCTTCCTGAAATAATGATTAGTAACAACAGCTCTGCAAACAACAAGAAGTGGCACTTTGATTCTGGTGGCAGCATTCCTCTGCACATACCCAGACCACAGCACAGCTACCCCACAGGCTCTGTTCTGTAACCCGTGCTGGGTTACAGAGCAGGGGCCACCGACGGAAGGATTTCAGTACTGTTCTACATCCAGTTAATGCAATAATCAGTAAATGTGACACATCCTTTGCTAATGTGCTCAGTGTTATGTTTGGAAAAGGAGAAGTCAGTGAAACATCCCGTATATAAACATGTTCTATCTTCCCAACCATGGAAAAGTATCTTTCCTTTCCCTTATATTCTCTCTGTGGCTTATCTATTCACATCTGCTAAATACCCTTGATTCAGTCCACAGCCTCAAAGCTTTTATGTGGCTTCTGCTTCACTCCAGGAATTCTGCAAATAAATTGCTGTACTGGATTTGTTTTAAGGAAAGCATTTGTTTGTTTTCAAATCATATACTTGCCTAAATGAAATGGATCTAGCTCTGTATTTTCTCCGAGGCTTTTGGGCTCCAGTAATTGTTTGCTGCTGTATGTTTGAAGACAATTAAGGGGACAAGGGATTGGGGAGAACTGCACCCTGCTTCCAGTTCTACATGACCTACACCTATGGGCAACACTAAGCCTCCCCTCAGACCTGGGGAGAGAGAGGATCTCTCCTCTACCAACACCTCCTGCGTACATGTCTACACCTCACCCTGCTTTCAGCCAAAGCAGAAGTACCCACACTCGCAGAGCAGCCGATCTGGCCTGCTTTTAGACACCACTTTAAAAGAGGAATCGTACCTTAAAAGTGTCCTTTGTTCTCTGTGGTCTTCAAAGGGAATTTCAGCAGTTAGTTCACATGGAGATGACAATGTTGTAGTAATTTTGGACTGCTTAATTCTTTTCCTGGTATTTTGCTTTATTATTTTGGCCTGTAGAAGTAACAGGGATGTGGGATGTAGATACACATCCAGCCCAGAATCTCCAAAACTGGTGCTGACTGGAGAGATTATCAGAAGGGCACCCAGCCCTTTCAGTTCTTTTAAAAGGTGTGCATACCACAGATGCCTGCTAATATCTTGAGCAAGTTTCTACTTTATACCTCAGTTTACCCAATATAAAATGGGGATAAAGATAGTGAAACTGGTATCTGATTTCCAGATCTTCCACCTGGCAAGACCCAGGGGATATTAGTAGTAGTAACATAATGGGCACACGTAGCAGAAATCACTGATTTCAAATGACTGATCAGAAGTTGTTCAGGCAGCAGATGAGAAAGAATGAGAACTTCTCAAATATGAAAGCTCAGACCTCAGGACCTTTGAGGACAAAGGTACTGCCTGATACAGGGACGAAAGTTGTGTCAAGAATAACCTTGTAAATAGCACTATCATAATCAAAAAGATGCTTGTGAAAAGACACAGAACAGAACTGCTGGAGTCAATGGATGCGGGTCACGTTTGGTTACAGGGATATTTGCTTTTGTAACCCTGAGTCACGTCAGGTCAGGAAATCAAGTTCACAGTCAGAGCACACTCTGGCTGTATCACACCTTGATCACGCCCAGGGGAAACCATTCCAGCAAGGAAGCAGAGATTTGTTTTATGCTATGATAACAGTAACCAGCACATCTCATAATTTCCCCTGTGCTTCAGCAATGGAACTGGCTCCCTCCAGGTGAACAGCAGGGCAATAATTATTTTTACTGGCTAAAAAATTCATCTGATGCTTTCTTCTTGATGTCTTCCCATCTACCTCTGAGTTAGTGCCCATCAGGGCTACAGCTTCTACTTCCCTGGAATATCTTTAGCATAAGGCAGTTTCAGCCTGACAGAAAGACACTCACCAGCAAGGTTCTTAAAATGGTATTTACTTTTATCATTAGGTTGACAAAACCAAGGTGACAGATAGCCCAAGCTTGGTAGAAAATGATGCTGCGACTTCACACCCACAACGTAACACTGCTACAATAGCAATAATGTGTACATTATGGATTATCAATCCTGCAACAGCAGAAACGGCACCTCTCTTAATCAGCTGCTAAATTATTCTTAGCTAGTCCCTAAATTAAGCATTTAACCAGACAACCCTATGGAGAATGCTTTAGAAGTAGGTTTATGAGATCTTAAAAGCCTGATGTGTAGCACTCCAGAGAACCAAGGATTTCTGCTTGGCTTTGGCTAAAACAGGCAGCTCAGCCCTTCCAGAGGCTGAGCCTGGGCAGCTTCCCCAAGCCCCCCCGTATGAGGCCCATATTCCTTGCTGCCACAGGACAGAGGGAGGGAAGGGAAGCCACTGCTGATCTGCTGGATGCCACCAGGAAAACCTGACCCTTTTTGGCCACGTGTTTAAAGGCATAGCTGGGAACTAATAAGGATGCTAGTCTGAAGATGTTCACTTAGCCACTTAACTTCATGACCTTGTGCAAATTGCCTGACTAAGCACCATCTATAGCTATAAAAGTGGATGCAAAACACAGTCTGGATGATATATTTGAAAGCATTATGCATGATGGGTGTCTGAAAGCTGCTCCTGAGCCATTTAAATACAGAAGGAAGCCATACTGTATAAAAACCTGCTAGAGCCAGAGCAATTCCCTGCACCTAGAAGCTTCCAAAGGCACCTCATATTGACCTACAACACACCATTCTCTGAAAGAATAAACACACAACCAAATAAGAAAAATGCACATAGACTGAGGTATATAAATCTCCTCTGCAGGATGCAGTATAGTGACCTTTTACTGAACCACGTGTGGATTAGCTCTGCTATATTACTCAGATATCTTGAATGAATCCCCTTCTGGAAGATCACTGCATATAAACCAAATAAAATTGGAGAGATTTAGCTGTTGGAATATTGCTTCACCTTTCCCAAAATTATTCTGTGCACATCTACATGTACCAGACTGTATTGAAAAGATATGAATTGATCTCACCTTATCCCTTTTTTGTTGCTGTCAAGGTATTTTTAATCACTTGTCTGGTATTATTAGTCTTTGTATTTTCTCTTGTAAGCCTCATTCAAAGTCAAGGCTTCCTTGTGCTCCACGTCTGTGAGTGGGCTGGTTCCCTCCTCAGCCACCCCCCAGGTTATCCTCTCCACACGGCGCAGCCATAGATCACAGTCACTGCACTCTGTGGTCACCAGGCCCTGGTCTTATTCAGGCTTGGGGTTCTTCCTCTGAAGTCACTGCTTTGGCTTTCAGGATACCCTTGCCCCTCTGCTCCCACCTCTGCTGTTGTCCTACACCTCAATCTGCTCTTTTCTCCTCCTTTTCTATCAGGCAGGACCTTACAGAGTGCATCCCAGGGGGCCCACCCTGTTCTGAGGAGTTCAGTGTCCGGCTGGTCACTGCTGGCAATGCCTGGGAGAAAGGGGTATTTCAACACCAGTTTAGCAAGTGGGAAACTGGGCCACAAAGAGAAGGACTTGCACTGGGTCAAACAGGAAGATGGAAGGTGAACCCAGATTTGAACCCTACCTGAGACACAGCCACAGAAATACCCTTCTTTCTTCCTGTATCTCTTTTAATCTGAATACTATAACCTTTACCTTTATTTTTCTTTTCCTTGTAGATAAGAGCTGTAATTATTTTATAGCATTAACTACATTTTGGAAAAAAAAAATTATTAATATATTACCTGCATCCACTCCTTCAGTGGATGGGAATTCCTAGTTTCACAGTGATCACAAAAGTGCTGCATCTGGTGTCACTGACAATACCAATTATTGCTGGTAAACACTTTTAAAAGCAAAATGTGACTTCAGAAAATCTTTATACTATTGATAAAGAAAAAGTTTTCCTTTAAAAAAAAACCAAAACCTGACTTAATCCCTCAGTGCTCACGCACCTGTGGAGTAGAAAGTTTTCTGGATTGCTCCTGAGTGCCGGGAAATTTTTTTACCCACTTATATTTTGGCGCCTTTCATCTCAACTTCTTTCTGAAGTTGATCATCCCTGTGGTGCCTAAATGAGAGATGACAGTGAACCCATGGGGAAAATAAGGCTGATGAAATGCAAAGTAGCGTTATTTATGCTGAGCCTGTGTGCAAAGTGCGTTTCAAACTTACTTGATTTTTCAGTAATAACCAGTGTTGGGGAGGATGGGGCAAGCCAATATTTGCATTTGATATATTTCTAAATATCTCATATTTTTCTTTCTCCCTTGGCTCAGTGAAGCACAATTATTACTTTTTTTCTCCTGTTTGACTTGAAGATCTGAATGATAACTAAAACTCTGCAGGAAACGTAACAAGCATCTTTGGGGTCTGCAGATGGGAGAGGAAAATAGGCTGGAAAGGATGGGTTTGGGCAACCCCTCCTTTCAGCCTACAGGAGATGAATGTCAGCTGCTCAGATTTTGAGACATATTGCTGCGGTTGCTGTGGAAGCCTCACATTGATGCTGTCACTGTCATATTCCTGTTCCCCATGGAAATGAATTACTTGACTTTGAAGTATTATCATGGTTGCTCCTCTTTAAACAAATATCCTGTCTTCCCGAACAAAAGACATCAGCCGTAAAGTGCTGCTCCAGGGCTGGCCACCTCCAGGCAGGGCTAGGGAACAGCCAGCAAACCTCTCTGCTGTACACAAGTCCAGCATGTCATTTGGCCAGGATTTTGACAGCAAAGAGCCAAATAGTGATTTGTCTGGAGCACCCACCATCCCTAGGACTTCACTGACCTGAATTGGCACTAGGTAAAAATCACCCAGAGGAGGTAGGATCATTAAGATCCAGAGATAAGTCACTCTATTTCACCTTGGAAGTACGACTGGAGGACCCATCTGACCTATAATGCAAACCCAAACAGATCAAACCCTCTCTGATAAAAATCTGTGACATCAGTGAAATGCATTGAGTCAGGCAGGAAAGCACAAGAAAACCCTGCCCTGTTGATAATCTGACGTTGTGTCTTTGCTCTTCATATTGCATAAATCAGGAGGGGCAGACACCCTCCCACTGTTTGCATGAAGGGAGTCTTGCTAATTTTTCACATCTAGCATTACAAACACAGCAGTAAGAGAGAGGGTGAGACAGCCATCAGGCGCATACGATAACAGATTTGCAGCGCTCAGGCTCAAGGCTTCCCCACAGCGGTGGCTCTGTGCTCATGAACATTTGAAGTGCATCCCTAATGATTCTCACCCAGCCGTAGCAGACAGTCAGGGGTTTGATGCTGGTTATCAGGCCCCCGATGGTGGACTAGCTGCCCTGCTGGGCCACTGAGAATTGCCAGAAACTTGTGAATGGAGCCACTGTTTGGGATCTTCATTGTCTTCCTACCTTTGTAATAAGCAGAAAGAAATCCAAGGGACAGGTCTACAGCCCCTTTGGTCACGGGAGTAGAGAGGAATGAATCCAGTGTGTCCCCAGAACTCCCATGGCCCTGTGTCTGCTCCTACTCAGGCTCCCCTACCCTCTGTTTAAGGCCTTGCAGATAACAGGGTCTTGAACAGGCAGAATTGGCAAAATTAAATAAGCAGTTCCAAATTTAGAAGCTAGATCTGCCCCCCTGGAGCAATGTTTTTGTTCCCAGTGGCACAGCAGAGGCATTTCTTTTTCTCCCCAAGCTAGGCTAAAGCAGCTAGTCCTCACTGGGATCTAATTCCGTACTTATTCTGTCACAGCCAGGCACTATAAGGATGACTATATGAGCAGGGTAGCTCCAGGCTCCCTGTTGTCTAGAGATCCCCAGAGCCAGGCAAGCTGTATGAGCTGGCAGGGAAACCAGAGCTCAGCAGTGGGAACAGGCCTGAATTCAAGCCCAGTGCTACAGGAATTATTGACATAACACCCTGGGCTGTGTAGTGCAGACAACTACACTCAGATACAGCCAAGAAAAGTAGTACAGCCATAGCCTAATTGTCCTATTTGCATGAAGCTGAAAAAGCACGCTACATTAATATCCTGGTACACTTTGCTGGTTTAAGTCCCATCCAAACTAAGGGCCCCATTTTGCTTCAAACCACGCAGGCAATTATTTGCTTGCAACGCAAGCTAAGCAGATTCTGCTTTAACATTCCAAATTAACAACTCATTGATCATCAGCCAGGCATGAGAAATATCAGCTCCCACTATAAATGTTCATGAAATTTATGGTCACAGAACGGTAGAGAGAAAACCGTACTGCAGCCTTCCCTTGAGGGTTCATGTAATGACGCTGGCAGTGCAGGCCAGACCTCTGCTCCGAAGCTGAGAAGGCAACCCTGTTCGCTGGCAGGTGGTGTAGGCTGTTTTCTCCCACTGGAACAGGCACCGGAAAGGGAACACCACACTTCCTCAGTTTGTTGAGCTGACTTCCAAATACATAGCTGGAAAAACAAACTACAGCCCTGAAGTTTTGTGTGAATGAACGTAAATCATTACTTCAAGCATGCAAACAGCAAACCTGCTTATAAGATTTATTATTGTCAAGCTGGGCAATTACAGCACGGAGTCAAGCTTGTGTTTTAAGAAATGGAGTACTAAAGCTCTTGCCAAAAAAAGAGGAAAAAAGAATTAAGTCAAACTTAATCTGATCCAGATGATCTGCATCAGGTTTTACCCAGCATGGCACTGGTTTGATAAGAGAGCCCAAACCCAGGCAAGGCTGCCCCTCCCTGCCTGAGGAAACGACACACGCGAGAATCCAACTGCAAGAAGATGCAACGGACTTTTAAATGACACAAATTAAAAATTAATTAGCTCTTTGGGTTTTTTGTTGTGTGATTGGTTTTGTGCTCAGGCGATTAACTGCCAGCAGGGTGGCGAACAGCAGAAATAAGCTTTGCTGCAGCCCCACAAAATGGCAGGGGTGGGTAACAATATGGAAACAGCTGGTGGCAAGAGGCTCCAGCACAGCTTAAAGAAAGGTGAGAATATCCTCCCTGACTTACTTCATTTGGAGAAGAAAACCAGTGAGACCGTCTGTTAAAGTAACTGAACTGTGATAGAGAGAGAGACTGTTCTATACTCTCATTCCCTTCCAAACAAGTTCAAGAGGAATATAGTAGGTACCTTCATTCATCAGACACTGCTCACTGAGGAACGCAGCTTAGTCTGCTTTATTTCACTGCTTCTCTTGCCCAGCCATACACAGCCATGTCCTGACAATGCTAAATGCTGTTTTGGTTCTCCCTGCTCCCGCAGATCCCTGCCTGCAACTGTGCCCTGCCCCAGCCTACCCCCAGGGATCAGGCAGACTGCTGCTGTCCTACAGCTCACGTACCGAACCGCTTGGGTCCCGGCCAGAGACCCAACATCTGGGTTATTCGGTTCTTGCATTTGTCTTTCACTGTAAAAGAATGGTGCAGCCTGAACCTGCCAGAAACACAAGCATGGTCCAGCTCTGTCCCACAGCGTCCCTCTCATATCAGTGTCAAATGAAGTTCTTGCATTCTCCCCTTTCTTCTGCCCTTCTTACTGAGGGTGTCTCTCAAGTCCCCTTTTCATTTCCACAGCCTGATCTCAGCACCATAACCCTGCTAAAAAGACCAACACAAGAGCTGGGACTCCCACACGTTGACAAGGCAACTCAGCTGTGTTGCACTTTGTGCTGGGCCACAGAATGGGGACAAATGGTGTCCAAAAACTGGCTAGTCTCTGCCCGTTATCACCAATGAAAACCTATTTTCTAACGTCCCTGATTTGGCAACTTGTGCCCGAGTCCTATTATTACCTTCATGTTTTTTTCTGAAGTGCCCCATATCTTCCCATCAATTTCTTTCCTTGCTACTAGTCTCAGTGTTCAGGGTCACAAGCAAATGAGACACATCTGCTTTCTATTTAAGCCAGTGAGGAAATATTTATGCAGCAGGACAACCTGTGGTTTTGCTTGCAGTGTCAGAGGTGGCCATTCAAGGTACAGCCGGAGGCTCCAGGGCACCTGCAGACAGCTAGCTGGGCTAGATCAGCCTCCTGGTATTTAAGTGGCTGGCAGCAAGCCATTAATTGTGTTTGGGTTTTTGCCTTCAGTAGGTGGTTTCCCTTCACTGGAGCCCAGCATCATGGGGGGGAAGAGCGAAGGAAAACAGAAAGGCATCACCAGTGTGTACTCAGTGTTCTGACATGCTAGTTAAGTTCTAAATTATGTTTTTAATTACTTGGCATGATTTATTGAGACAGTGTCTCAAGGTCATAAAGCACCACAAAGTGACACAACTTGCCTGCCAGCTTGAATCTCTGCCACTGAAGTGCTCCCTTCTCTTCTGCTCCGTCATGCTCCTGGTGCCTCCTCCCACACCATCCAGCATCTCTGTGGTTGGATGGGATCAGACTTAACACTTTAGGTACCTTCTGGGGCTAATTTGGTAGCTCTTAGCCAAGGCTGGATTGGGAAAGTTTGGGTATAGTAAAGCTGAACAGGGTTGGGTTCAAAGGCATGGGTAAAACAGGTCTGGCGAAGACTGTAAAAAACCCACCAGTCCCACTGCTGACCTTGTGATAAAGAAATGAGAAAGCTAGAAAGCAATCAGGTAGGAGTAAAAATGGGAGAAAAATGATGCTCCTGTAATGCCTCTCATACAGCCACTTCTTGCAGCATGACACAGCCCATCTGGGTAGGTGAGAGAACAGACCTGCAATCCATTGAACTTGTCCTGCACCAGCCTAACACAAGCAAGAGGATTGTCAAGGCCCTGCCCAGCGCTATTTGGCTCCGAAAAGCCATAAAGGAAGACTCACTGATCTTAAGTGTACAGCAGGAGCTTGCTTGCTTTGCACCCAGTGTGTAATCATGTGGTACTGCACTGCCAATTAAAGCCGCTACCACTCTCCATGCCTTTGGGAAGGAGTTTGTGCCCTTCCTGTGGCAAAACAGTGCAATGTGGAATGGAAGAGACTGTGGAATCCAACCCTGATGCATTTTAAGGCTTCTATAAATAATTAAGGGAGCTCATTAATTAATAAAAAGAAAGTGAAATTGAAAAAGCAGGAGGAGAGGGGCAATGAATACCCACTGGGGAATAATAAGTATGTCCTACACTGCAGCTTACACAGACTGAGGTCTTTTAGGGAGAGTTGAAGTGGCTTTGTGGTTTGAGATAGAGAAACAAATCTTAGCTGAAAGAAAAATCTTCTGGGAATAACAAAGCTACTTCCTAAAGCCAAGTTACACTTGGGAAGATTTTTCAAGATTTACACACTCAAGTGAGAACAACATGGGATATATACAGATATATCTGTGTATTTCTCAAACACATGACAAAAAAAAAAAAGATGTAGCTGGTGCCTGAGGTTGCCTTGCACCAACAAGTCTTTGGGGAAGAGATAAAATACAGCAGCGTAGAGAAAAACATCTTCCATTAATTAGATCATTATTAGTCTCCTCTGGCTCAAACGTGGGCAGCTTTGAAACCCTAGCTGCTATCAAAGAAAAGATTTACAGAAGTTTCACAAAGACAGAAAGAAACAATAAAGTCTGGTAATATCCCAGTGGGCTAAGAATTGGTAGAGTACACTGACTGCAAGTCACTAATTACAGCAGCTTTGAAATCAGAAGCTTAAATCTGTGCAAAACAGCAACACGGTGCTTTGGGCCACAGTTTCAAGCGCAGAGAAGGAACGTGCCAAACGCATGCACCCAGACACAGGCAAGTCATTCCAAAAGGAAACCAGGAAATTGCAGGTGCGGCTGAACGCTCGTGAGCGCACAATTACCCAGTGGGTGTTTGCAACCGCACATTTCATACGCGCAATTACCTCTTTGCACCCCTGCCTGCATATTTCTGTGTGCGATTTAAATGCCTATCTTTAAGGATACGACCTTGGTATCTGAAAATACAAAACTTGCTCAAAGTGCTGATCCGAATGCCTGGTAGGCATCAGGGTTTTAAACAGGTGAAAGGGCTGTTTTCACCTCATATTACTGACACACTGCCTGACATGAAATTGGTACTTTGCTGCTGCTGCCTTCTCATCTCCTGCATATTTCCCTTGGAAGTTTTGGCACGCGGCGGGTGAGCCGTGCAGCACAAGTAAAGGGAGAGGAGATGTATGTCTACCCTACAGGAAGGAAATGCAGAGAAAGGGTATTAAATGAGGTTGAAGCCTGCGATCTTGCCAAATCAAAAAATGGAAGGTAATACAGGTGGCTGTGCTGAAGGGCTATCTTTTGCTGTCAAGCAGCCTGACATTTGCTCTGGTTTCAAATAGTTATAACCTGTTGCAAAATATCCTTTGGATGTTACTGTCAGCAGCTCTGCAGAGATGCGGTGTCTGCGTACGAGTCTATTTGTTCTCTGCTGCCTACCCCACAGCCCTGCCCAGCGCGGCAGCTGGCCAGCAGTGTCCAGTACACAGCTTCCATGGGAAGGCAGCACCCTTATTTTTTCAAACTCTGCTAGAAAACCCTCCACCATCAAACAAACACGATGCTCAATTGACGCAAAATGTATTTCAGTAGAGGGAAAAGCAGTCAATAATAAGATAATATCCTAGATAAAACTTTTACTTCCTACTTTAGAGCCTGCATCACTCTATCCCATGACAGATGTTTAAGAACACCCAGCAAGCTATACACAAGTGGCAAAGAATAATTCCCTAGTGCAGGGCCAGCACAACCCTTATTTAAAAGCTTTCCTCCCCCAGTGTAAAAGACTCAAAGCTAGGATAATGTTCAAATCTGCTACACCATCAGCTTTTAGAGCTGTAACTCCATGGTACTTGCATCCCATGCTCCCAGAAAATGATACTAATCCCAAATACGTGTCTGAGGTAACGTCTGTAACTTAAATTTTGAAGGAGAGGTTTGGGGTTTACTTTTGCTACCTCACGTGCACTGCCATTCTGCCCTGCCTTCCAAGAAGGCAAAAGAAGGGAACAGAACTTGAAGAAATCACACTAAAGAATGGGTATTAGTTGCAGAAAAATTACATAGTTATTCATCAGTACTCCACAGTAGTTTTAAAAGACTGCTTACACAAATGTACTTACATAAATGTAAGAACTGATGCCTGAAATAAAATAAATAAATAACTATTGCCACCTGGTATGGGAAAAAAATCTCTGTCAAAGGCTGCAATGATTTATTAATATACATAATCAATAGCAATAGCTTCATATCAGTTTTACATCTAATTTAAACTTTCAGGTCTCAATGTACTCATTAAATAATATAATAGATTTACATATTTTAATTATATTTTATGGATTCTGAACATAATGTAATTAAAAGGGTTTTTCAGCAGAGATGATTAATGAACAGGGCAGCCAGACTTTCTGTACAGCCATTGTGTGCAAAGGACTTCAATGTGGAACGAGCTCAACCCCTGATCTGAGCAGCAGTAGACTTATCTACCCGTGTAACCATGTGCATTGAACAACAGCAGGCACTGAAACGAGGCACTGAAATGGGGCAACCAGAGGCCAGAGTGAAGGTGCAAACCTTTTTGGCTTTTGCTCCTCCTTGAGTGATCAGTTCCACCAGGAACATAAGACATGTGCTTAGAAAAGCATAACCTGGAGAGCGTATGCTCGCTGAGCAGGACTGTGTGAAATCCAGAAAAGGCGTTTCAGGTGATATTCCTTAGACCCAGCACCACACCTGCACGCGTTCAGCTGCGTTACGTGCTTTACAAGTGAGAAACTGAGCCTTGCAAGGGGGGGAATGAACTTGACCCAGGTCCCAGAGCAGGCAGGGACAGAGCCAGGACGAGGGACAAGGCCCCTTTGTCCAGCCTTCTTATCCAGCCGCTACACTGAAAGAATGATTTGACAAAAGGCTGGTGTGCCCAGAACTGATTTTCCAGCCATATCAGACCAGGTAATAAAAGATCCTAAATCTTTCTGCAAACCTTGCATCTCTCATATCCTTAAATCGTCACAACTATTATAACGTAATCACTATTACTTCTTAATTCAAGTATTACCTACCAGTAAAATGCAGCTCCCTTGAACCACAGTCAAAACCTACTGAACTACATCCCCAAGAGCTTCAGCAACCGAAGTGCTGAAGACAGGAAGGAAAGAAGATTTGAAATAAAACCTGAAATGAAGACAGAGAGGAAAGGAGGTCAGCACTGCCAGCTCTCCTGACTCCACTGAAGGTCTTTGATGCTTCATGTTTCCTCTCCAGCTTCAGCTGTTTGGTTTTGTAAGCAAAGAAACAGAGTTTCTAGTCCTCATGACTGGGCAGGGTGGGAGACCTGAAAATGCAAGTTCAGGGCCATCAAACAAGAAAAACTATGAGGCAAAGAGAAAGATCCCAAAATTCATACTTAATGCAGCCGGAGGAGGTTATAGTCTTAGCTGAAGACTCTTGGTCTAAGGTATAAAAAACAACTACAGCACATACCAACAAAAGAGCAAGCAGTCACCCGTCTGTGATTTGTTGGCCCCTAGCATCTGAAAGCCTCTGTATGTTGATTTAGTAGTCAATCCTCAATTATGCTCCAGCTTTCTTGTATAAAACCATTCTCTAGCACCTATACCAATAATACATCAATAGAGCTCTATAATAGCCATAAAATCCGTGATGTGGGTTGTTCTGCAGTTTTGAGATCCCTTCACTGATTAGGGAAATAACGCAGTGTTCCCTTTCCCCTTCTACTTCATTTACAACCACCCCGTGCCCTTCGCTGCTCTCAGCTGCGCCACCCTCCTGCCTTGGCTACACGCTCCCCTCGCAGCCGTGCACGCAGGAGCTGGCTCAAGCACGACTGGCTGCACCATCTGGGGAGGGCAAGGATGGCTGTACAATTTGGGGATGAAAAAATCTGGTCACAGGTGGAGTTTGACATTACAGGGGAGAGGGGCCAGGTAGCCAAAGCGCTGACGGTCAGCAGTGCGTAGGAGATGTGGGAAGCAGAGGACAATGCTCCCTCAGCCCTCTTGGCCATCCTGATCTCCAGTTACATATTCAGGGGCTATTCAAACACAGTTTCTTGCAGACAGATCCCATAAATTCCCCTGATCAGGACAAAAATCTCGATTTGCCATGATTTTCAGTGGCTTCCACGTTTTTTTTCCACTGTATATTTTTCCTTGCTGTGAACTTTCGAGACTTGTGGGATGTAGGTAGGGGGCAATTTTGGTTTGGCCTGGCACAGGGGCAGACAGCATCAGTAAAAACACCACTGGTATTTCTGTTTTCATCTGAGCCTACTTCAGTGTCTGGAATTTGATTCAGTTTGCTGGTGCAGGCAGGTCCTGGGAGACTCTCAGTATGTGTTGTATCTTAACAAGCCACAGACCTTCCCAAGCTGAGGCTGAGTTTAAACAAGTCTGAGCTGCGATTCAGACAACCCAACTGGGACAACTGGGCAAACTATAAACCATGAATGGCATCTGTTGACTGCTCTGGACTGTTTCATAGCAAACGTTCACATATAGGGCGATTTTTCCTACTATTACTTAAGCTGAATTAGACCTTATTCTGCAGAAAGCATCACTGTAATAAGCCGTATAACAGGAAGTTGGCAACTTTTGTAAATGTTTCCTTTGCTTTTCACATATTCTCAGCTCACCATACAGTATGCTGGCCTTTTAGTCATGGAATGCTGCTTTGGGAGTAGCAACTATGATTTAATTCACCTCTGTTATCTTCCTCCCTCAGGAACTTCTTCTCTATCACATAACAATTTTATTGTCATGTTTAAATTAATTCCTTCTTATTGGTCCTAATACCCCTTCCCCTGAATACGCACAGATGACATTTCAGTTTCACTGATTTTCCTGGAAAAAAGGGATTTTAAATAAAGTGTAAAACACAACTTAACCACAACAAGGTCAGGCATTCTGCCAAAAATCAACCTCTGATGGCTGAAACAGATATCCACTATGAGATATTCCGAAAGGGGGCACTTCCTAAGAAAACAGCCAGATTTAGATGGTGCTTGTGTTCAGCTCTCTGCTTGGGCAACCCCACTTTTACACAATTTCCACTACAAGAGAACACATTAACGCCTTTTAACGCTCACATTAGTTAGCCAAGGTCAGTCCTTGGGCTACAACTGTACCCACTAGCAGATCAGTGGTGCTTAAACATCCTACTAGTTAAGACTCTGTCAGCCTTGACCTCTAGACAAAGTCTTTTCTCTTCTGGCTCAGCTCTACCATCAAATCATAAAGCAAGTTTCATTATCTTTTCTGAAGAACCTGAATGCATCACTTTCCCATTATTGTCTATGCTGTTACCATCAGAAACTTGTCCCCAGGGTCTCATCTCTCAGATGGCATCCCTGTTCCCTTCAGCCTTGGCTCCAATTCCAGCTCCCACTGAAGTTTCTGCATTTGTTCAGTAAACACACCATGTTCTGTATAATGTAAAACACGAGCATCTCATACACTGATAAAATTACTTCTGTGCTTACACAGCTACTTAATTTCATTTTGCCATTGATTTGTCATTTTAAAGTTAAATAATAAACATGGATTGTAGCCAGGATACTGTGTGCTGCTTTCTCCCCCTCTAGTTTTTGATTTATGTGTTTGTTTATTTACTGATGTATTGAAGTGCTCCCTATTGCATTTCACACATAATCTGGCAAATCCTGAGGATTTACTTTCACAATTGATTAGAAAAGTCGATGTTTTACAGATAGGATTAAAATAGAAAATATCTAGAAGCCTTGATAGAATCTACTTACGACAACTACTATCTCCAATAGGCTTTTCAGCTCTATGTTGTGTGTTGTCAGACATTATGAAGACGTAACCATTTCCTGCTACAGGTATTATGTCAGTTAAACATATATACTGGCTAATTTGTCCATTGTGGGAGTGCCTTCTAGGCTTTTCATTTCATCAGCACATGAGAAAAGAACATTATTTTCCATTTGCTGGTAGTTTTCTTCTCTTGAAAATTAAATCAGACAGGCTAGTAGGCAATGCTGAGGCAAGCAGTGTGTTCTCAATATTGTCACTTCAGTAATCTAAATTTAAAAATTCTAAAAATGTCAACATGTGACATTTTGGTTTTCCCTTCTTTTTTTTTAGCTCCAAACCTTCTTCAGTTTTATTTATTTTTAAATCAGTGTTTAGAATTTTTTTAATGCTTTATGACAGGGCAAACTGCTTTTTAGCTTTTTGATTCTCTGTCAAATGGCAAACCTGACTTCCTTTTGATCCATTCTCACAACCAAAAATAAATCAGTTATTCACACACAGCTCGCTCCACAGTGGAATAATTTTCCAGATCATGAAATTTCAGTGCAGAGTGATAAAAAGATTAGGCTGGTGTCAGAGAGCAGATTACAGGGCAGCTTGAAGAAAAGTATTAGGTCTACTCCTAATCCCATTTTCCTGGGACTCGGGTCATCTTGCTGGCCCTCACTGGTGCTGCTAGGGGGTAAAATTCCATTCTACTGCACAGTGCCAGAAGTAGTTTGAATTTGTAAGAGGGGCTTTGTGTTGCTGTTCTTAGTGAATTTAATGCCAAAATGTGGGGGGAAAGGAAGGAGATTGTGTGCTGGGGTTGAGAAATTCCTAAAGAGAGCAAAGCATCACTACATTATTAGCTGACCACTGGAATTTGTAGAACAGTCAATATTGATTGACCTTGCCTGTTACAGAAAGGTCAAGTGAGCAGACAGGATGAGGTGATGGGGAAGCACTGTTTGTATTTCTCGGTGCTAAAAAGTCATCTAAAGCCAGAGACAGACAATGTGCAGAGACCCACACGAGTCTAAGGTACTGGAAAATACCCCAATTAAGTGAAAATTACCATCCCCAGTAAGTGGCAGCCATCATTGCTTAATTGCAACCCAGGGAGGTATCTTGATTAAGAGCAGATGAAGTTTAGCACATCTTAGCAGTGGGTTGTTGCTCAGATATGAAGGAAAGGGAAGAAAAGGAAAACAAGAAATACGAGACTAAGGCCCTTTGGTCCAAAGCTGGAGGTTTTCATTTTTGCTAGATACGGCCAGAGCAGGACTGGGGATCCACTGAATTGGGGTGTCTTTCTCTCCTCATGTCAGGGTCTTGCCGGGACTAGGGCTGACATGTCCCTGTTTTGCCATTTGTTTGCTCCTAAGTGGGAAGGAGCAGGAGGGAGTCCACCTGCTCCAGCCAGACACTTAACCCAGCCGGGGCTGGACTGCCGCCCGCGCAGTCATGCTCCGGCTCTGCTTCCCCCCCAGAGCTCAGAGCAGCTCAAACCCAACTTTTATTCGGCTAGAATCAGGCCCCCTGTTCTCACTCTAAATCCTCTGGCCTCAGGGACGGCTATGGCTTTATCAAGATAATGTGGCCACTTCTTTTTTTTCTCTAACCCCGCAATTCCTCTTTCTTTGGAAGAGCTTTGACCTTTAAATGAAGGTGCATGCCAAGAAAAATCCAGAGCTTGTTATCAAGACAATCTGTGGCACAGGCTGTGTGGTAATGTCCTACCGACGTGATGAATCAGATCTATCAGTGTCTAGATACTAAGGCCTTTTTTATCCTTGCAAACTCAGGGCTTTCCAAATCTTTAAGCCAGATCAGAGATAGAGCACTACAAGAGCTTACTTAAATCTCAGCAAGCAGGAAAGAGGGCGAGGGGGAGAGAGCTCACATAAAATAAAGAACACTACTTTTAAAAGATAAAACATAACTCTAGGTACAATAAAAGCCCTTAGAGAACAGAAGAGATCTTTGTCAGGAATGTATCTCATTTAGCCCCATTGTTTCACTGCGTGCTTTTCAGAAAGCCAGCCATTTATCTTGCCTTTTTTTTCCCCAGGTTTTTTTTTCTTCCTCCTTTCCTGATGCCAGTTTCCATTTCATTAGGAAATGAATCACTGATGAGGTGCTAGTCTTGTCTCCCTGCAAGCAGACCTCAAAAACAGGGTAGTCAGGAAAAAGAAAATACACAATCTTATGACCTCAAACCTGAATGTTTTTCCAAGTACAGTTTTATTTATGTTGTGTTGTGTTACGGATAGCTGTTGTTTAGTGTTTATGGCATGCAGGCTAATAATTCTGAGTCAGAATACCTATTGTTAAGATACCTTCAACATGTTTTGAGGTTCCAAAGGAAGAAATTTTCAAAGGGAAAAGCGAAGGGCAGAAGAATTCCTAAATTTCCACACCATTTCCCCTGTGGGTGCTGTGAGCCAAACCTTCCTGGTTCATAGCACATTGCTGGAACAGTGTACTCGTGTCCCTGAAAGCCTCAGAGGGATCTCTCATTTTCACAGTTGGTGTACTGCGCACACATTTGTTCGTGGAGTTATATGCCCAGACAAGGAGACAATCACATTTCTGTAGCTTGAGTACCCCTGTGATGAGGCATAATGCTGTCGTGGTTTTTGCACAGAGAAGCAGACTCCCAGAAAAGCCATGTCAGCTTGAGTCTGACCTTTCATTCAACGGTGATGCAGATCAGGCTATTTTCTATGCAACACGGTTGCACAGTGAGCACACACAAGTGGTCAGATACGGTACAGTCTACACCCAAACATCCTTAATCTGATGATACACAACAAGCAAAGTCCTGACCCACGCAGCAGTTCATTTTGGCTACTTAAAAGTATTCCATAGTGAGAAGGAAGGGAGGGGACACTGCCTTCCTATCCTCTGCACGAATTCACTCAACACTCAGACTAAATTGGTGTGACACAAACCAAACTGTTACCAGAAATGCCCACCGTGGAGCCTGAAAAATGTGTTTGTTTTTCCCAGTAACATCAGTCTAATAAATACCCTTCTCCCTACTAACCTAGTCTCTATTATAGCCTCTGACAATACTCCTACATGACTATCATGATGCTGTGTGAGTCCTCACAGCTTCCAGCTCCATTTTTGTTAAATTTCAGTTGGATAACCACTAAAGAAAACAAAAATGCATTTAGCATTTGCAGAATCTTGTCCCTTATCTTCATAAGGTTAAGATACATAATGCACACATTCATTTTATACAGCTTCTACGCGACCAATCTAATATGTCCTCAATTTAGAGAGCATGCAGCAATTTACAGAAATGTACTGGATTGACCCACCCCCCTAAGATGTGCAGGGGGTAGGACACACCACTTGGAGGCCATCAAAATGTTTTGAGAACTGTTGTACTGGGAGGTTGATCAAATTCCTGCGGGGCAACAATTCCCACAAGGGCTTCATATTTCGAAGATCCAGAATTACTTAACAGCAGCCTGATTTTCAGAAGAGAAAAAAAAAAATCCAGCAGCCTTCTGAGTCTCCCCCTTTTTTCCCCAAAAGCAATGCATGTGCTGCATGACTTGTATTCACTACTGCACGCATAGAACATGATGCCTAACTCCACCTGTTCCTACAAGCTGCTTGTAATTTTAACAGAGAACACATAAATAGATCAGGAACCATACCTGATAACTTGATGGGCACAGACAGAGCATCTCAGGTGTTGGCAGTCAGAGACATGAATTCAGGGATGACACCACCAGCAGTCAGGAGCTTGCTTAAGAACACGCGGTCTGGAAGAATGAGCAAAGACAACCAACATCAAACCCAGAGCAGGGTAGCCTAGCAATGGTGAACTTAGTCATAAGACTTTGGCCAAATTGCTTCACTTCCCCCAGTGCCTCCTGTCAGATTTGGCTCATCTGCCCTGGGAGAAAGCCTTGTCACATGATGTAGGTAAAAAGCCTAAGGTCACGGTGCAATCCTGATTGCCTATAGCCTATCAGGCCACAGAAGAAAACCCACCAAGTCACTCCTAAAGTGAAACACTACCCCACCTTCTACTTCTCCTGCTAGTGCTTTAGCTTTGCAAACTGTGTTGCTTTCTTGCTTGTTCTAGAGTGAATTGGTGTGCATCTCAAACCTACTTGTAACCAAGTAAACCTACTATGGTGGTTTTAATGCCGCACTGTTTCTTTGCACTCCCTGTTTCTCTCCATCTTCCTACTGGCCCTTGTTTTCTGTTCTTACTAAAGCATTTTCAGGTCAGAGACAGTACTTTCTGTATTCTTTCTTGTGTTGTTTTTTGGTTTGGTTTGGTTGTTTGTTTTGTTGTGGGGTTTGGTTTTTTTCCCCTCCCCTGTATTTTCTGTATTTCTGCATTTGTATAATTCGTAGTGCAGAAAGTTTTCAGTAATGGGTTTGAATGTTTTTCCTCGTGGCCAGTTTTGTTTCCTGTGTTTGTTTTCTCTCCTTTATGTTGGAGTACAGGAGGAAACCTCAAATGAGCTGTGCATCAGCCCTCGATTATGTGGAGTACCTTTCCATGCAGTAATTACCATTGCCTAAGCTATACCCAAGCACAGCAAATCATTTTTATTTCTGTATGCTCTGCAACTCACAGAAAGAAGCCCTAGTCATAGACAGACAGCATATGAATTTGCCAGAAAAATCCCAGGTTGTGTACAGATCATTTATAACCTAGCCAGCCCAGTGTTTGCAGAGGTTTTTGCCCACTAAACATCTCATAAATCATTGACTTCCTTTAAAAAGATAACAATAATTTCAAAGAGGTAAGTGCGATTGGTCTGGATCATTATGTTCTCCCTCTAGGGCAGGAAGTTGAAAGTTTTAATTTTCTTTCATCAATATAAGTCATCCCCCAAGGCTGGAGGGTGAGGTTTGACTTCCACTACTGGGAACTTCAGGTAAGAGAAGATGTGAACACTCTCCGCAAAGGTCTCAAGTGATGCTACTGCCCTTGCTCAGAAATTTGTATCATGAGTGATACCGTAAGCAGAGTATTACAACCCTGTGCCAAGCCTACTGTGGGTTCAGGGCCTAAAGCCACCAGCAGCAGAGCCCCCTGACTTTACTTGTAAACCCATGACAAGGAGAAAGAGAAGGGGGGAAGCTGTCATGTTTGTGGTCAGGACTTCCCGAACAGGTCTGTGTGCAGAGGTATGTAGAGCACAGCCATAGAGAGTTCAGCACATTTTTGGTAGAGTTGAATTCACCGCACATGTTCTGCAGAGTTGATTTCTGCATACATCTGGCAACCCAACCTATTCCTCCAACGTATTCCTCCCTGACAATTGTGAGCCTGAATGACTGTTCTAAATCCTTCAAATCTGGGCAGAAAAAAGAAACTATGGCTCCATAAACTCAGATTACAGTACTCAGGGAGGGTGGGCTACTCCTCCGTAACAGCAGCTGAAAGCTACACTTACTCTCCCACCATGTGTCATGTTTGTGGTGGTGTATAGTTGTCTCCCCCACCCATCCAGGACAGTATCCTTCTCTGCATCCGAGTCCCACTTTCTGTTTGCTGGTTCCATTGGCTCCAGAGCAGCAGTGGGCTTTTCCGTTACGTCTGTGTAACAGAAGACTCTGGAACCCTTGTTTACAGTTTATGGCTGATGCCCTGATGTGTGAAGTCCAGCCATGACAACAGTAACAGAAACAAGTGCAGCACTGAGCTAGGCTTTTTTTTTTTTTTAATTAAACATAGTGTTTTTTCTTTAAAAAACTGTACATCCATTTAATATTTCCCAAAAATGTGCTAATTATTTAAAATAATTTGCTGAATAATTTATATGACTAGTTTTCAGCATGTACATTGTTCCTTTGTTATTTTTTCATGCAACGGACTTGTTTTTAGCCAGTAATAATCATTCTTTGTATTCCTATCAAGGGCAGTAGATCTTTCTGGTAGGACCTGTGCAGAAAATGAGATATGAATGATATACTGAATGTCCCCTATAGTCCATAACCACATGAAAAACACAACATGAGACTGAGACATGCAGAAGGCAGTAAACGGGGAAGCTCATAAGGCACAAGTGGGAAATGAAAGTATTGCAGAGCCACCAATGACCACTGCTGTGGTTTACCGGCAGTTCCTGAATGTTTTAGAGGAATCCTGGCAGGAGAAAGTTCAGCACAGTCACGCGTGTTGGATGCTCCAAGCCTCAAGCATTCCAGCTTTGAGCCTTCTCACAGTATGCTTCACATCTTCAGCCTGGAAAAGAAGATGCCATATTAATATATCAAAGGACAAAGCAACTCAGAGCAGACTATGTTAGAAACCTATTTACTAACAATTTGACATTCTGGCAACAGCTTGTTGATGGCACGTTGTACCAGCTATGTGAAGAACTGCTTCTGCAGACTAGAGGAAAATTGGGGCACCAGGTTCATTGCTTTCTTAATCCATCTACTGACACTACCAAAGACAGCCCTGATTCTAGTACCAGATTTAGTGAGGTTTTCCAAAGAACGTATTTCCTACGGGCCACAGAAGGCAACTGGAGTGACAGACTGCAGATGACTGCAAGCAACAAGCAAATCAGTCAGGTCCAAAGCACCTTTCACAGCCTTGAAACAAGATCCACCTTTTATGGATCCTCACAGATACTGGACTTGCTGGCAACATGCCTGAGGATACAAATACAGATGTGACAAAAAGAGACTTCAGTGCTCTGCAGAATCGTGACCATGCACCAGCTACTGCTGGGGCACGCGGCTTGGAGGAGGGACTGAACTGCAATGGGCTAATCTTCCCTGCTACTGCTTAATTAAACTTTTCAGCACCCTATTCAGGACACAGAATTGAGTTATAACTCAATAGGAGTATCATAGAGTATTGAAATAAAATGTATTTCAGTAGAAGGAAATTAAATCTAAGGAAGAGATTTTAAAAAGTATGGATGTATTTCTCAGAACTGTTGCTCCTACCCTTACAAACTGATGATGTGCTCTCTAAAATCTAATACCAACCTACAGCGTTTTAAGAGGAGCATATTATATTTAGCTGCTTACCTAGATTTCCTTGTAAATTAAACTGAAGCCCTCAGTGATACTTATCTTCCTTTTGTTCTTTCCTCTCTAATTATACTGTGGCACTAATTATAGGCAGAAACAGTCTATAGATTGCTGCTGCTTCAAAAACTCAACCACTGCTCCTGCTACTCACTCACACCTTATGATTTTTTTCATTCAGTCAAAAAAAAAAAGCAAACCTAAAAAAGCAAGACTCTGCACCAAGTTTTTTTCCTTTTCTGCAAGTTCCTTATTTCGCTGGTTCTTACCTGCTTGCTACCACTACTGCTTCCCAAAGCCTGACTCATGCTTACCCTCTATGTACTGCCCTTCTCTAGACTACAAATGGCACCTGTGCTCTAAAACCCATGACTGTTCCCTGAGTAACACAACTAGAATTGTTAGGATCTTTTCCTGTAGCCTTTATGTGGATGAGTAGTCTACCTCTAGTGTAATCCCATCTGGGGCAATTTAACAGCAGCTGTCAATAGTGTAACCATGAATTTTTTCATCTGAGAAAATGGTTGTAAAATTGGATCATCATAGAGCACATTTCAGTAAAAACATCGGCTTTTCTTTTTTTTTTTTTTAAGTGTAAGCTCAATAAATGATGTTTCTAACGTTAAATCATGCAATGTTAACTTATTGGTAATGGCATAAACGTATGCTCACTTCACAAAATCTACCACATTAAGACCCTCTAAAGAGAGACAAAAAGGGATCTTAACAAATTTTTCAACTCATCAACTCACCATGGAGTCAACGTAAAGCATTGATTAATAGGACCCTTGCTATCCTAGCTGAACTCGTAAGTAGCTTAATAAGACATGAAATATTCCGCTCAGGGTTTTTAGTTTAATACTTTTTTATTGATTTCTTACAAGAAAATACAATAACATTGTGCATATAAAGCAGTCTGCACAAGGCCTTAATTTTGCACTGGCACATCAAAAGTAACACTCATTCATTTTGCATGTGTCACCTATCCGCATGACCTTTAAACTGTTATTCAGCAAGAAAATTAAATAACTAGCAAAGAGCTTTGAAAGAACGATTCATTAGAGAGTACCCAGTATGTGCTATGCATTGCTTCAAGCCACATACACCCATACGTCTGATGGAAAACTGTTGACATCTTTTAATGCCAGAGGTGAGCGTGACAGTCTCTTCTGTGGTGAGAAGGCTACCTTGCCACACATGCATAGGATGTAGTCGAGCATTTATGAGCCTCATGAGAAAACAAAGAAGTCAAGCAACTTCAGCAAGGTCATCCACTCCTCTTAACCATCTATATGGCTTTCACAGCTGTAGCATCTCCGTACTGTGCATACAGATTTCATTCCTTTTTTCTCCGCAGCCCTGTGCTTCATAGAAGAGCCACCACAGCTGCCATCCTCACTCGTACCCCACTCCAGACCCGCTACATCATCTTCCCACCACCAGCTCTCTCTTCACCTCAAGTCTGTCTGACACCCCTACTCCCAACATGTGCTTTAACCACGAGGCTTTCTGCTTGCCCTGCCGAGCCTGGCCTCCTTGGAGCTCGTTCTCCCAAAGAGGCAAAACAAAGAGCTGTGTGTTTTCCCCAGCTTGGAGCAAATTGTTCAAGTGCTTCTGTTTGCTTGATTTCTGCTGGCAAGGACAAGCTGCTCCATTCACCTCAAAGCCATCAACCACTTCCAACTCCCCTCGCGGCAAGCAGCTATGAGTGTTTCCACCTCCATTCGTCACAGTACCCACGCTATGTGGCTCTGAAGTCGTCACGCAGGGCAAGAGAGGCATCTGCCTAGACCACAGGACTGCTTAATGGGCAACCAGGGCATTTTTGTTCTCTATTTTATCTCACTTCGGTTTTAAATGTCTTGCCTAGAGCAAAAGGCCTAGAGCCACCACCACTGGGAAGTCCCATCGTACAGGGACCTTCTCCATGAGTCAGTGCGTAAGGCAGGTTTCAGACACGCTATAACATCCTGAAGAGAACTGTCTTCACCCTGTCCAACAGTGACCCCTTTGTGACATTGCTCAATAACAAGCATAGACTTTGGGGGGAGGGGGACTGTAATCATTAAATTGTAAATCCCTTTAAATGCAAAGATCAAAGGGAAAGTTTCAATCCAATGACACATAATTAAAAATGCGAACGCGAACGGCTTTGATTCATGAATGCTTATGCACTTTTAAATTGTTGCCAGGGAGATCAGGGCATGAGAAAATTAAAAACCATTACGCTTCAAAAGGATAAATGATTTTCACAGCTTTCTAACATTATTTCCTGTTGTGCAGATTTTTGTGTGTTTTAACATCTCCCCCGCCCTGCCTGGGCAGATTAGTTCTGAAAAATGTTTTCCAGCAAATGTTCAGGACTCAATGAGATTAAAAGGAGATTAGTGAACTTGTTGGATGGAGAGTTCCCATTGGTACTTAATAGTAAATGCTCGGGGCAGATAAAGAGGAACCCCCACACACACACATCTTACTCTTTTACCTGCGTTTTAATTTAAAGAGCCGTGACCTTTTAATTCATTATTCTTTTTCTAATTGAGTCAGTACAATACAATATGGTATAGGCCATAAGCCAAATCTCCCTGAAGTTAAAGGAAATATTCCCATGACTATAGTGGTTTCAATCTGTTTGTTTATCATTTCTCACTTGTAAAAGTCAAAGCACTTAACTAAAAGGAAAAGGCTGCTTCCTATTTCACAAATAAAAAAATTGAGACATACAAAGCAGGCACGGTTCTCAACGATCAGATCTCAGACATTAGACTAAATCTAGGGCTGTCAACTACAGCGAATGCTCCCACTTCTGATCTGTGCCATCTCAGATCTGCCCTGCTTCAGTATGTAACTTCAAACACTCCCAACTAGCACCCAAGGCACTTAAGTGCGTTAAAATCACCCCAATCTTACCAGAGACGAACAGTGTTGCTTCATATTTGCAAGGGTTTAGAAGTTAATTTCTTGGACAGCAATGCATTGCTGGAATTCATCTCTGAGTTGATAGTTTCCATAAACTCAGGGACAGCATTTTCATTAGTGGCCTGCACATTGCTTCTTAACCACTGACCCTCCACAAGAAGGGTGAGGATGACCAATAACATCTTGAAACCTATACTGCACACTATTACCTGGCCATCCCCTTCTCCCAGTACAGCTGATGGAATACAGGACAAACCTCATCTGCAAACACCTGCATATGTAACTTCAGACATCTTCGTATCATGTAGATGGTTTTGGTTTATATGTCTAAAGTTACACAGATGAACCCCACTATTCCAAAGATGTGCCTTTGGGGTGAAGGAAGAGATACAGCCCCAGAAGCACAGCAGCTCTAAATACACCAGAAATCCCATTCTGTTTCCCTGCTTTGGAATTTCAGGACTTCTCTTTTTTAAAAGAGAGTGAGGTGCAGCTGAAATACCTCTGCATCAGGCTGACTTGCTCCTCACTCTACTGTGGCATTTTTCAGCTGCCAGTCAAGCCAACCTTCACAAAATTTTCCCTGAGGGAGAAAAGCCAGAGACAAGTAGCAGCAGAGTAACAGGCATTTGATGGTAAAAGCAAAAAACCTTTTGTATTTACTTTTGAACATATGAATCAGACATTGTTTCTGTTTGAAACTGGGCTACTTCTGAAAAGTGTCTCCACAGTGGGAGCCAGCTGAGATTCAGCACAAGGGGCCATCCCAAAAATGCACTGATGCCTGCTGTTGTTAACCACTGCATTTGGTGAGACAGTTTCCTGAATAAGATGCCCAACATTTAAGGTATCTAATATATTACCCCTATTTCTTATTATTTCTAATATCTGTGTAGAAATAAGACATGATGAATTTATCTTTCTTTCAGTTGGCAGTTATTCAAGAACATGTTAATATTATTCTTTATTTATAGTTATACAGTTATATGATGTTGCTACATAATTCTTATTCTGCAGCTTTCAGTCCAAAAGAGATTTTCTAGTCTCGGTTTCTTTGTGACACAGACCATAACACTTAATCCATTTACTGCAAAGCTTACATCAGTAACTTGCATTTGACTAAGGCAAAAGCATCTGCTGTTGACTTGAGGACTACAAGAAGTGAAGCAGTTTATTCTGATTTTTTTTTAAGTGTCTTAATTTTTATGTGAATGTGGGCCTTTCTCCACTAATGCTAATGTCCCCACCAGCATTTTCTATGTGAAAGAACAAAACCTCTCCATGTTCAAGCACCTAGATCCTCTCACAAACCTGGCTGTTGAACACTATCTTCTTCCACACACACCCCTGCAGAATGACTGTCCTGTCTTAAAGGAGCAAGAGACCAACTTCTCTACAGGTTTAAACGACTGTCACAGTTTTACATCATCTGTTTAGCCTTAGCCTGGCAGGATTGTAAGAGCATGCTGATAACTACTGCACAGTGAAGACTCTGAACCCTCATTCACAGAATTATAGAATGGCTTAGGTTGGAAGGGACCTTAAAGCCCATCTGGTTCCACCCCCCCTGCCATGGGCAGGGACACCTTCCATTAGACCAGGTTGCTCCAAGCCTCACCCAGCCTGGCCTTGGACACTTCCAGGGATGGGCCATCCACAGCTTCTCTGGGCAACCTGTCCTAGTGCCTCCCCACCCTCTCCGGGAAGAATTTCTTCCTGATATCCAATCTACATCTCCCCACTTTGAATTTAAACCTGTTACCCCTTGTCCTGTCACTACAGGCCCTTGTAATGTGTTCATGTCAACACTCGGACTTTTCCAAACTCCCCCAGGGAAGGATTTGATCATACTCTGTACCAGAAGGGTTGCCTGGCCCAGTTCAGGGCTCCTCTGAAATTCCTGGACCCACATGCACTTCATCTTTGGCTTAAAGGAATTCATTTGACCTAAGACGAGGCACCCAATCTCATGACTCTTTCTCAAGCTTTTTGGCAAGTATCTGTATTGTTCTGCTCAGCACTTCTTGCCTTTAAAGCAACATACTCCTTGTAAAACAAGGGACAAGGGCATATTTATTGCACCACAGAGGTGCTTCAGGCAATCCAAGGATCTCCTCTGCGGGTCTGTATTGTGTTTCTGCAGCACCACCCCAAACAGAAGGACTGTCCTCCTTGGAGTCAACCATCATGGCACAGAGGGCCCAACACTGCAGTGGTTTGCTACAGCCATGTCCAATCTCGTGTCTAGATGAGACACTGCATAAATATCAAGACTTCCTCCCACTCTCTCTTCTGCTGCAAAACCTGTGATTTTTCTCTGGGTAGATTTGTCAGTTGCTCTATTATGAGATCAGGTCTTGGATTATAGTTCTCTGCTATTCATTGCATTTCTTTATCCCACTTGTCAAAACAGAATCAGTCTTTCACTACCAGGGTGACACCTTAATATAGTGTAGGCCAGGTAATGACGGACCTACAGACAGGAAAAGAGACTGAGTAGGAAGCTCTCTTCTGCATCAGCAGGGCACTGCCCTGAACTGTGCAGGTGCCATTTGACTCTCCTTCCTCTCAGACGTGATGTACGTGAGGAAGAAGCTGATCAGCAAGGAATGACTTTGTCCTCCAGCACATCTGAACTATGCAGCTGAGGCTGGGAAAAGTGTGAAGGGAGGAGTCATAGCAACTCCAGTTATCTCCAGCATGGTACTCCTGCAATTCCAGTTTCTGTTGATTCCAGCTCTGAGCAGTAATGTACGAAAAGCATGTGTGCACATTCAATTGCAAAAATAGGCAAGACAGGTTCTGATAAAACAGATGCAAGGGCAGTTTCCTACATCATGAATCTCTGCTCAGCCACCATGCCAACTAGTAAACTATTCTGTTTCATCCCCATGGTCAGGACCTGACTCTTACCAGGACTGATCCCAGGAGCTAGGCAAGAACAGCTGTTCTGATTTCCAGCGTGCTTGAAAGCAGAGGCAACAGGAAATCTCGCAGCTAAACAAAATCCTTTGCTGTTTGTTGTTATTTATGATCTTTCATTTCAATAACAAAACAGTGAACTGACACTCAAACATTCAGGCTTATTTCAGGGGCTGGTGGTGTGATTTCCTTGCTCAATTCACACTCATTCAGGTCCCAGTAGTGATTAATTTTGTCCCAGGCTCATCACAAGTCCAGGCTCACTGCAAGTCCAGGAAAGGGAAGAAAACAAAACCAATGAATCCAAATGGCGTTTATCAGCAATAAGTGTTACAAACCCCTTGGCTGTTTGCAGCAGCTCCAATTTACTGTGCTCAATGTGCTTTGTAGGACAAAGACCACCATAGGTTCTGACAATCTCAGTGGTATCAGCAGACTGTGGAAGAGATTATTTTAAGAGATGGCTTAGGTAGCCAGATGGCTAGTGCTCTCTTTTAAGACACTTGCACATGTGAAGCAATTCTCCTCCTTACACTCAGCCTTGCCAGGGCTAGGACAATTACGAAGGAGAAGATGAAGAGGAAATCCTCATCCAGAGACAAAAGAGCTGTCAACTGCCTTTTCTGCCCTACTGGAAATATTAAGGGCTGAGAATACCTCTTCTCACCTTCTAGAGTGGCTGGTAACTGAGTGCTGTCTTATGTCACAAGGGGGTCCCAATCTACTCTTCTGTACTTTTCAACAGAAATCAGTGTCCTCCACCTTCTGCAGATCTTCTTTACTGAACAGCTACTTAGCAATATGCTTCCTCTGCTCAGCTTGTCCTTGAGTTGGAGTGGTTGCTTTGTAGATAAATAGAGAATATGCTACAGCCACGTTTTTCAGAAAGGCTGAGCTCCTACAAGTACATCGTCACTGTACTGGGACTCAAGAGATTTGCATTCCCCTTCTGACTCCATCACTGACTGGATAACCTCACCTTCACCAGCCATAAGGTAGTGATGACACTCATCACACAGCTACTTGTGTGTCAAACGCGCAAAAGCTGGTGGCGAGCAGTGCGGAAGAACAGTGAGGCAAGGCATGATTACCAATAGCGTGCATGATTATTCCCAAACACACACAATCTCATAATATTGCCTTCATTTGGCACTATGCTGCCTGCAAACGCCGAGAGGAAAACATTGGTTTGCTCTAGTGTTTTATTGATAACTGGAAGGGGAAATTCAAGCAGAATATCTGCATTGCCCCTGCAGACAAACAAAATCCCCATGTCCCACAGGTAATTACCATCTCCTAATTGGGTTTGAAAACAGGAGATTTGAGTCTGAATGCATGGAGTTTGCACCAAAATGAACAATTACTTGTCTGAGGGATTCAGTGGTTTCGAAACACAACAGGAAGAGACTGAAACTGAGGCTGAATTGAGGCTTTACCTGTGAGTTTGCAGGCAGCACTTACAGATCTCCACTGACAAGCTGTCTGCTCTTACGAGTTGGAATCAGAATCCACACTCACCCCTATTGTCATTTTTATCTGCCACTCTAGGCTCATTACATCAGTTTAACTCATGGCAATTAATATGAAAATTAAAATTGATAGCAAAATTAAATACTTGGAAGACAGTGACTGTTCCTACATAACTCTGGCATGTCTAATTACTGGTGTAACAAAACCTCGGTAACAACTTGTGCTTTCCAGGCCAGCCCTGACCCACCACAGCCCCCTCTTCCCTGCCGCAGTCCTCAGCGTGGCTCTTGCACCTGTGAGACAATGCCCCCATCCCTCCCCGCTGGATTCACTCACCATAACCCTGTGCAGCAGCCAAATCTGAGAACTTTTAAGATGCTGTGACTTTGCATGCTGTTGACACATGCAAAGATTTTAGAGCATGGCTTACAATGCAGAATTCAAAAATAGACACAGGTTTGCTCAATACCAATACAGACCTCTTCAAAAAGTCAGGTTTCCTGCCAACAAGACTGTCAAAGTCCTGCACCTGACACAGGAGGAAGGATAAATCTCTAAACCTGTCTGTGACCTTGGGGTTTCATTTCTCTGAGGCTTGGTTCACAGAATATCTACTTTGCCAATCCAGATGCTTAATTATTCAGGTCTGTGTAATACTTTGAAGGTGCAAGCTGTATCCCACAGCTAAAACATTATTAAAAACAGGATTTAGGTATCCTCCAGCCTTCACTCAGCAGCACTTTCAATGTTATTTGCACCAACATTATTATCACAATAACCTCTCACGCTGGATCATCAGCAACGTCCAAACTTTACACCCCTGGCATACAGCTTAAAACTCGTCTACTTAAAATAACCTGTCCTCGATATTTTCCATTACTGAGGTACCAGACACACATTTTACAAACATCCTTTCAGCATGGGACTGTGTCAGTTTACTGATACATAATCAACATAAATCTGCAACACTCTTTTGCTGACATTGTTGATAGGGAACAAAACACAGTGTTAAACACACTCAGCCCTCATTCCCCCAGTGCAGCTTATCTGGAGTTGCTTTGCAGAGGGAATGTTGTGATTTTATGCTGGTGTATCTAATTTTATATTGATACCTGCTGTGTATGAGCAGAGCAGTAACTGTGTTGTGCCCATGAGCTATCCTGACTATGCACTATGCTGTAAGTACCTCCATCGTACACTTATAAATGGTTCCAAGCAGCGAAATAACGTTTGTATTGATCTAAAGAACATTTTATTGATTAAAGACTGCAGAAGAAACCATATGAAACACAAGCCCATTATTTAACAATGTCTTTCCAGTACCTGTGTTGGAAATACAGGAACATGAGACTGTTAAATTTTGTATCAAATGGCTCCCACTGAGATTGCTGTAACGATGCAAAGTCAAACCGCTAAGCTTTTTGGGTTATCTCCCCTTCTGTTCTCTTCTGCAGGGGGGAGGGAAAGATCTACAGATGAAAAAATGCTTCTAGATATTGACATTAAAAGTTTAAGACAGTGTATTCAGTTTCAGTGCCTGAAAGGGCTGTCAGGCATTGGAACGGGCTGCCCAGGGTGGTGGTGGAATCACCATCCCTGGAGGGATTTAAGAGACACTTATGGACATAGTTTAGTGGTGGTATTAACAGTGTTAGTTTAACGGCTGGACTTGATCTTAAAGGTCTTTTCCAACCTGAATGATTCTATGATTAAAGTGCATCTCCATACTTTCTGCTGCAAGAGGGTGCATAGGTCTCAGACAGGAGAGCGGTGTGATCGAGCAACCATTCGGGAAGAAGAGCTTACACAGATCTCCATCGGCCTGCACTTGAACAGCTTTCACTGTGTCTAACGTCAAATTAAAAAGACACTGTGTCATGTTGAAGAGCCATCCATCTTCAATGCCTTCTACTTCTTGCAGGTAAAGGAGGGTGGCTTTGGAAGAGAGCATTCATAGGAATGCCACATGACTGGCAATTGTCTGATTCTAAAGAAACCCCTCTAGCAAGCGGAACTGAACGTTTTCAGGTACAGCAAGGAGCAGGAGAAGCCTGGCACACAGGTACAGGGGATCAGCACAAGGCTGCCTCCCAGCAACAGCTGACAATTTACCGTACCTTTTAGTTCACATCTTGCATTCCTGTTTTATACCTGAATAGAAATTCAGAAAACGCCAACCAACATTTCTTCCAGGAAATAGGAAATGTAAATAAAACCCAACAGCCTCTTGGGAAATCCAAATTCAAAGGCTTTTAGACTCCATCTCCACACAGCTCTGAACTCCACAAGACAGTGGGACTTTGTTCTTGAATGAAAAATCCAGTTTCAATTGTTTTACCATTGATGTTGTGTTCTGAGGGGAAGGATACCACAAGAAGGTGATGAAAATCTAAGTCAGGAAATAGGATGAAATCAATGCTTGGGGGCAGAAAGGAAAGAATGCGGTATGATCCAGGATTCTGACATTGTTCAGTGAAGGTTTCACAAGCCTTAATGTGATGGATACATTTTGAATATTTCTAGTTAAATTTATTGTAAGCAGAGAAAAACCCTAGTGAGTTTGATATCACAGCAATGCTAACGTAGATTAGGTACATGCTTGGGAGAGAATCCCAGTCATTGCACAGACACCTGAGGAATGAAAGCCTTGGTAAAACTGCTAAAGTCAGCTCCATAAAGATCCCTTCTTTTTGTGACTTTGATTCTTTCTTTGTTCCTATCTCGCTTCTGCAGTCTTTAAAATTTTTCTCTATTGAAGAAATTAAGACAAATGATGCTAGACCGAGGGAACCCAAGCTAGACAGACAACTGAAAAACTATTTTCTGTTATGGCATTTTCCTATAGCAGAAATCAATACCACCGGCCAAACGATATCTCCCAAAACACCTCTTGCCAGGCTGAGACAGTGGAAGGCAGTACCAGAGCACACCGCAGGTAAAAGGACCTGAACTGCAGCACCTCGACCTCCGAAGACTCATTATGGTCTTTGGTAAGTCCCTTCACATCTCTGTCCATACCAGCATTGCGGATTTCATTCAGAATGGGACACTCTGGCCATAGCTTCGTTAGGAAGCCTATTCTGAAGGTTAAAAGTATTACAGAAATATTATTACCGTGGCTGGAAAGGTATGCACTTTCCAGGCTGTACACTGTCTTTTTAAAACTTATCCCAAAGCACAGAAAAACAGTTGGCTTGTTTGTTTGTTTTCAGTACACACACAAATCTATTTAGCTTTTCTTGCACACACCCTTCCCAGTTTTGGTTTGCACTAATAACCATACCGAACATTTAAGAAAAAAAAAAAAAATCTTTTTCAGCCATTGTTTTTGAGAGTTACATAATTTAAATTATTTTTGTAGTAGTTTCATAATGGTGTTTTCAGGACATAAAAACACTTAATAAAAATTACTTCCCAGACAGTACTTACAAATCAATGTATTCTTGCAACTACCAAGAAAACGCCCAACTTTTTCAGGATAATAAATGATAGGGAACATTTTTAGGAGGGATTTTGTCCTTTAGAACTAATAGCATATAAAACTGGAAATTTAAGAACACATTGGTCTGTGTGTGAAAAAATGTTTGGGGATTTGTAAGGATAAGCACAGTTTGAGCATTCTCTCAAGTGATCGGTTGAGCATTTCTCTGTCTGTGATGGAGGGATAGCAACACATCTCTCTCTACTTTATCTTCTATAATGGAATTAGATCCTTAAGAGATTCTTGGTTTCCGGGGTACATATAGCACTCAGCATAAGAAGTTATGCCTAGATTAAATTTGGGGCCAGTCTGACAGTTAATATTGCAGACTGAATGTGGGAATCTGTGAACTCTGAAAGCAGCCTGAAGGACAGCGGGTGTTTTAACATCAGCAATATTGCCCTAGAAAGGGCATTGCTCAACCCCAGTTACAGCCTGAGCTGCTTCTACAGTGGCTGAATCAAACCAGAGGGCTCAGAGGGAAGAACCTGTAGGTTGAAATCTTTAGGTGACATGCAGCCACCGAGGGAATGGCTGAGTCTGGTAGCGAGAATGCAATAAAACTGCAGAGATTCACCTGAGTAAAACAATGCAGGTACATTTACAGCCAGACATAAGGTCTTCCCCCTTGGGGCTCTCCTTCTAAGGTCTCAAGGACCTGGAAATCAACACTGGAGTCAAGGACAGTGCTGAAATGCACTCTAGCCATGCGGCCTGGCTGATATGCAAGAAGCCCCTTAGGGATGTTTAGACAATTTAACGGTGGAGGGTAATGCAAATGGTGTGTTCAGAGCATTTACAAAACAAACTGATTCTCTCTTACTGTTTTGCTACTCGAAGGAGAATTTTTTCAGTTAGTTACAGTTCATTAACTGCTACCATTGAATGGTTCTTATTTTAATTTCTTTGATCTAATTCAGACAGGCTTCTTCTTTTTCAGCATTCAGATAGAGCGTAAGCTTTGGCTTAGTTAATGAAATATATAGCTAATTAACATTAATGAGTATTACAGGACACCTAGAAACAGTCCAACAGTCCAATCACTCAACAGGCTGGATTTTAATCTCATCACTGACATGAGAAATACTGACTCATGCAACAGAAAAGCTAACGGCCGACTTCTTTGGGAAGAGCTTTGAAACACCTGAATCAAAACACACAAACATGTGGGTTTGTAACAGACAGGCAGTGGTTCCGCAGAGCCACGTAAAGGGAGACTCTACAGTAGTCTGCAATAGGGAAGGCAATTTCCAGTCTGGCCTCTGTCCTGCGACAGCTTCCAGTAGTCGGGACCTAAAGGCCCACAACTGGAAATCTCAACCAAGGGACCCCAAGTGTTTCCAAGTCTGAGATCTGTGGTACTTGAATCAAATAGGCTGCAGTGAAGACAACTTTGGAAAGAGACCAAGTCCTTCCCTAACTTAGATCTAATTCAGTGTTTTATCACAAAGGTGTTATCTATGCAGCATATGCTCTCACAGGATCCAGAGAGCTCGTGCCATTTTCCTGTTGCCTTCAGACTGGAGCAGTCTGCAGGAAAGACTAGCTGCATTACCTGGGAAAGCAGACTCCAGAGTGGAATAAAATGTTCACACATTTGAAGAACAAATATATTAGTGATACTCACTCTCATACCACGCTGCATACCAAGTACGGCCCAATGCAGGGCTGAATGATGGACGGAAGTCCTCTAACCGTGACAGATCACCGTGTAAGAAAGGGGCAGGAATCACAGCCAGGCCCATGTTCTTCTTCTTTTGCACTTCAAGGGTCAAAAACTCTGAACCAAGCTTAGACCACTGGTGCCATGAGTCAGATGTAATAAATTGAGGGCTTCTATTAATTAGAGAAGTGAGCTGCATAAAAAGTTAAGTATCAACTCTTTTAATCTTTAGTATCCCTGATGCTTCCTCACGACTGAAAGGCAACTTTAGAAACTGTATTCGAAAACATGGTGAATGTAGTACTCTCAGTTCAGGAGAAAGACTCAGGGTAGTACAGGGAAGCAAACAGACAGAAATCCCAGGAATTCCAAGGCAAACTGTTGCTTTCCCACTGTTCATTACAGGAGGGTCACAGTTACACAGCAGAACAACACAGAAATAGGCAGAATTGACCAGGGAAAAAACACGTGCCACTGCAGACCGAAAAACCAACATTCCTGTCCAGGTTTTAAGCCACAAGTCTGACACTACTTTGGTTCAATTTTCCGTAACAGATCTCTGAAAGGGCAACAGTAATAAATACTAACAGACAAAATCTGTCCATAGAAACCTTTTCCTAACAAGATCTCAGACCTTAGCACCAGGCACAATTGCAGGGTGAGGGATCATGCTGCAGGGCAGAGCATTACACCACATGCTGGTACAGCCACAACAAAGAAAAATACCATGAGTACAGAAAGCTTTTGAAGCACAAATTTTCAGGGGGACAGTTTATTTATGAAGGCACAAATGTTTCCAGTCAAATTCCTGTTGGTTCATGTATGAGTAGGGGAAGTTAAATAATTGTGGGAAAGGTGGAATCTAAGGCAGAACAGTCGTTTTGATTATGTCAACTGCAACCACCCCAAACTAGTTTCCAGCCAGTTTCATTGCAACTAAGCATCTGGGATTTTACTGTCATCATTTTCAGTAGTCAAAAACTCTTTCCAGCCCACTGAAGCTTCTCCTCTGCCTCTTGATCTCCCAGAGCATTGTACACTGGGACAATGTAACACAAGCCTCAAAACAGGCCATTACTTAAACAAACCGAGGGGGTCATTTTCATTTATTTCATGGCAGCCACCCTCCACCCTTTGCTTTCCTTTGAGGTCGTTTTTTGATTGTCTTGTTTTGAAGCCAGGCAATTTGTCCTACACTCACTGCTGTTCCTGGGCTAATTAGAATTTTAAAAGTAATTTAAACACCCTTTGCAGTTTGCTGTTAATTCCCTCCAGACTGCCGGGAACATTAGCTTCAGTGTTTGTTTATTTTAACTGACTCTAAAATATCAAACGCATTAGAGGTTGTAACGGATTTGGGATAATTCACCTTTAACAATAAATTCATTACAAAAGTAAGCATCCTTCTTAATTAGCATTGGCTTGCACTCATGGAGAGCTCCCCACCCCGACAGCGTGGCTGTCACGTGGTGGCAGCTCTCAGTGCAGCAACAGGCCAAACTGGGGAGGCATGGCCCTGGCACCCTGCAGCGACCGAAGCAGGGTCACAGCGGGCATCTGCAGGGCTCACCTCTTTGTCATGAGCACAGGCTGGAGACCCAGCTTCTGGGACACCCTTGCTGCCGCCGGCTGTGCTGGCTGGGCTGTCACTAACACTCGTGAGCAACCTCTGACACCAGGCACACATTGGTCTGTCTTCTTACTGCTTCAGGCTCAAATCTCTTGGAGGAGGTGCTGGTTTTGTATGAAAACCTTCCCTGGCAGTAGTGAAACCCTGACCTGAGCGCACAGACAAGTCCAGAACACTACAGCCCCCACCACGCCAAGCCTAAGCTCCAGCTCCTCTCCTGTGCTGTGAGTTGTGGGTACCCCAGCAGGGCCACCCCCCTCCCGGTGCTGGCTGTCTGGGCTGCTGGGGTGCACTACGGGCATCCCTCCAGGCGCCAGTGAGGCTGCTGCTGAGCATCACGGACACAGACAGTGCAACATGCTACAAGAAACCCTGAATCAGACCAGGCATGGAAGTGTTCTAACCACCTTCACATTCAAATCTTTAACTGAAAATTACTATATGCAAATTGTGTAAACAGAATTAATTGTATGAGAAATAATTATGATATAGCAGGAGCCAGCATCACAAATCTGGGAAAAAAATTAAGTGAAAAAAAAAAATCAGCAGCCGTTTACAGAGAAGAATTAATACTATAATACATTCACAGTCTGCAGTCATTTCATTTATCTTCTTGTACGTATCTCTCTGGAAAAAAACCCAATTTTATGGGAAAAAAAAAAATCACTACTACACAGTCCTGCCCTTTGCAAATACCTTATTATTTGCGAAAAAATAGTTAGCGTACAATTCTCAGTAAAGGTTTGACACCACTTCCCACAATGAGCATTAGTATAAGCAATTAAAACAACTACACTCGTCAGAGAGGTGCCTATGATATACGTTGGTGAGCATTAACAACCACTTGTATCTGGCACGTTTGCTTATGCATTAACACTGATTAAGCCAGCTAAGAAGGCGAAAGGGGCTGTACCCGGGTCCACCTAGCCAAGCAGCCGCTCTTCAACAAGGGCCGTAAGTCGGCACCTAGAGCTGAGTAAGAACTGTGCAAGTGTATACAGCACTGCCCAGGTACTCTCACAGCCTCTGCCTGTTTCCAACCCAAGGAATTTTTTGAATCTAATGCTATTTGTCTATCTAGTAACACTTCTCCAAATGCTGTGCAAATACGCATTATGCTTTTTGCAAATACAACAGTCTTCGGCAAGGAGTTTCACAGACCTAACACTTCTGTTTGTCTTGAACAATTACTACCATCTATAATGACACGATTTCATTTTCCATCTATTCCTTTCCTAAAAACTTTTTATTTTTTTAATTACTAGTTGCTTTTCTGGTACCTACAGAGCATTGAGCCGGAGGTTTCATGGAACTCAAGTGTGCTCTGAACTGTGGCACACACTTTTTGTACAGCTACGCCGCTTCAGAAATGAACAATCTGACTTCCTAACGTGGTTACCAGTACATCATTGCAGCTTTGAAGAGACCAAATACTTTTAAACCGCTGTAACCGTATCTGTACTTGAGGATGCCCTAGCTGCATCGTATGTTAGTATTCCAGTTTTAAACTGAAATCCTTAGCAAGGCACAAGCCAGTACAGAGAGCAGCCAAAACCTATCATTTCACTGAGAAACACTAGCTTGGAGCAGCAGCAGGAGTCAATCCCCACTGCTCCATCTGAGCCAGTGCACCCAGCTCTGCTGACATAAAATCACTCCCGTACGTCTCCTCTGTTATTAATACCGTGTGCTTTTGTTTACCCCCAAAAGAGCCTGTATACAGTGCTCAGACTCCAACACATCTAAGTATTAATGAAGAGTTTTTAAACCGTCAGGCTGGCACTAAAAGTTGAGAAACAGTTTCTCCCCCAGGTTTCCATGGTTACTGCTTCCCCAAAGTGCAATTCAAGTCACTTATGTCATAATTTGCTCCAGGTAGCTTCCCGAGATGTCCCTGAGGTGTTTTTCCCCTTTGGATTAGTAAACGTATGGCAGGGACAGGCACGAATGCTTCTGGCGTTCCCGGGCAGAATACCGGGGTGGCTGGAAGGTGTACGGAGCATGTCTCACAGTGTCTCTACCTTCTTCTAGAGGGTGACCAGGGACGGCTCGTGCTGTTGTGTTCAAGAACAACCACGTGGGCATTTGCAGATTTTGGGTCAGGTGCTCAAGGCTCAAACCTGCCCTGGCAGGAGGCCATGAGATTCTGTCTATGGCTGAATCAGCTTTCAATTACGACAAATTTGGTCAAAGTGTGGAACAGGCTTCCTAGAGGGGTGGCCGAAGCCCCAAGCCGGCCGGTGGTTATGAGGCATTCGGACAATGCCCTGAACAACATGCTTTAACTTGGTCAGCCCCGAATTGCTCCAGCAGTTGGACCAGATGATTGCTGTAGGGCCCTTTCAACTGAAATAGTCTGTTCTAGTCTATATTTACTGACGGTTTTTATAAATCTGGCATTTTCCAAGAGAAAGTACAAGGCAGTGAGTAGCACTGCAGGCCCAGGTTGGTGACCTCCCAGGGCTGTATTCAACACGGTCAAAGGCCTTCAGGGCATCACTGTACTTCTGCAAACCCAACACTAAAGCACCAGAGAGTGTGGCAGACTAAAGCCAATGAGAACCCACTTAAAAAGCAGCATAAATAAACATGAGAAACACACACATCTTGTAAAATGCACATTTGTAAGTGTAGCTGGCAGGTAACAGAATAATAAGTGAAGACAAGAATAACTATATATAAAAAAGACCTTAGAACAGCTGAGATTACAGGTTTAACGTTTTCCAGGGTACCCAGTCCCACAGATAATCCTGCAGTAATAGAAATCACCAAGGAGACAATTCAGGCCCATGGGATAAGAGCCTGCGTAGCAGCGATGCGAATGGCAGTGCATTACTGCCTAAAGCTTATAGGAAGCAGTTAATTTAAATAACATGCAGGCAGCAGGGCACCATGGTTCCACATGTGCAACATGTTTGTGGCTCAGTCATGAGCTGCAAAGCAAGAGCTTCAGCAGATCAGTCTACAAGAAACAGGTCTGAACACTGATGCTCAAGGACGTGAAATTTCTGCTACATACTCAGGGTTATAGTCTGCCATCCCATTCCCTCCAGATTAGGGTGACCCATCCCAGGAATGGAAGGGCACTATCCAGAGTGGATGTTCTTATGAAGAACAATCACGCACAATCAAATCAGACATTCCTTACGTGAGATGTAATTTCAAGTTTCCTAGATTCAGGTACCTTGAAAAGCCAATTGCTGAGCTGCCGTCAGCTAAAAGCAAGCCCTACTCAAGGATCTGAGAACCTAGAGGCTGAGGCAGTCTCAGGATTTCTCAGGATCATGGCTTAGGGGATTAATTCAGACTGAAGGAAAGCACACTACCAAACAAGAAATACAGGGAGGTGAAAAACACCACGATTAATAAACAGATAGTAACGTGAAATGTACTGCTTCCAAGCACTTGTCTACACCCAGTTAAAAACGTTTCCATTCCTGACCAGTCTAGCTGTGCTTATCTACAAACATATAAAATGACATTATATGTCCCTTCAGGTGGATAAAATGGAAAATAGTTAACAGCATGCAAAAATAATCAGGGCAGCAAGCGGAAAAAAAAGCTCTTTTCTACTAGAATTTACACATGGAACCTAGAAAGGGAGACTAATTGCTCCCTGGGACCCTCTGATTAGCTAAATCTGACTTGTAAACAGCTGCAAGATCATGATATCAAGGAGTGGGTACCTCTGTTTTCTGTCTCACTGGCTGCTTGTGACACATTTTTCCCCTGATTTGAGCTGATTGGGCCTCTCATTTACCAATTAGGGGATGAGACTGAACAGGGAGGAACGGAGGATGATTAAAAATCTGCTCTTTGCTATTTCTGCAACAACTGTGGATCATCCTCTTCCAAATTAAATCTGGCTTCTGGCTGGCAAGCCAACTGGCAAATGCAAGCTCATTCCCCGAGTGCCAGAGCGCATCAGCCGTACACGTGCCATTTGTGGTCCATCTGCAGGAAGCATGGCATGCCAATTGCTTTCAGGTGGGATGGGGATGCAGCACCGTCAAGAAACATGTCACCGAGCTTTCTCACCCAAGTGGGTAAGGTTTGGGAATCTTGTGAGACTGTGCTTTCAAACAACTTTGGCAATTCACACCGTTTCCAAATACCTCCTTTTGTCAACAGGTCTGGTTACGAAAGTTATCATTCTTTAAGTGGGAAGACAGTGGCAATGAAACCTTGTCAGTGTTTAAAAATAATTGTAACGTCATCTAGGAGTTCTGGCAGGTGATGCTGTGGGAAGTGTTTGGTTTCTGTTTGTCCACTCTACCTCATGAGCTAAGGTAGGGTGCAAGAACCCACACAAAGGAAACCCAAGTTAAAACACAGCTATTTAAAATTCACTCTGATCCCGAGGAGAAGTAAAACATGCATCCATAGGAGACCATATTCTCCATAGGACAATTCTTGGGAACAGGCCTCCCACAGGAAGGCTTTAGGCCAGCTTCATAACCTTTATAATTTTATAATCTCCATTTTGGGAGGGAAGTAACACTCTGAGGAGAGTAGAACTGTCTTCAGAATAACATGTTTTGGGGTGGGTTGGTTGGGGGTTTTTTTTCCCCAAATAACTGTGTCATTCTTTTTTTCTAAATTCATTTCCCAGAGAGAGAAACACCGTATTTTATGATGTCACAGATTTTTTCAGCATGAGAGAATACTTTAGTTGAATAACAGCACAGAGGTAGCAATGCTAACCAGAATTACAGCTCCCTTCTCTAGCTCTGACTCAGTGAATAGGTAAAGTGAGCACAACAGCCTTAACTGCAGTAACTGGGGCCCATCTGTCCCTCTCTAATTTGTCCCAATAATTGTCATAACTGGCAAATTCAGTTCAGGAGATATTCAGGAGGAAAACTGTTCGTAGTTACCAATGCAGATTAAAGTGATCTGCCAGAGTTGCAAGGGGAAGCTAACAAGGCACCTGACTGTATTATGCTTGGAGTAAGCCAGAGCTGTCAGTCTTCCACTCTTGAGTACTCTCATTTGAGAAAAGCGCAAGACCTTGAGTGCCTCTTGTCCTCTGTGATTGCATCTGCACTCCAGTGCTGCCATCCTCTTGGAGTTTGACTAAGCCCCACGATCACCGAGAGCTTGTTTGCTGTTTTCTCAGCATACATGGGGTCGATTCCTTTCTTTTTTTTTCTCAGCCCTTGTTTTCCTTGCCACAGCTGAAAGCAGATGCACACACACACGCTGCCTGACACTGTCAATAGGGAAATTATGTCAAACGCTGGTACCCATAATGCTGACTGCAGCTTAAGCCAAAAGCTGCAGCGAGTGGCCTGACTGCACAGCGCTGAATTAAAATGTTGCGCTTATTCATAAGCTTCCTTGACATTAATATGAATAAAATGGCAATAAGCCTATATTTTACATTCTGTCACTTCACTCTGCAAGACTAGTACTGTAACTTTGTATGCTCCCACTACGCTCACACAGATTACACTTACAAATTGCCCCTCTGAATAAAGAGCACTGCACAGGGATGACACAAGTATTGATTTTCAATCTCCTTCCAAAATGACTCTATCATTGCAAGTAAGTCAGGCAATTTGCCTCACTTTACACTTCAAGCTATAGGCCTCAGATCACATTGACAGGCCTGATCCTTCAGGAGATGTTTAATTAGAAAAGAAATGAAAGGAATTACTGTAAATCAGCACTTCGTCAGCAGTGCTACAGAATTTGTAAAGCTCCCTCCTCCCCCTCTCACGCACAAAGCAACTAATTCATTCTCTTATCCTCACCAGAAGCGTGAGGTGGTTGTTCCACATCACTGGAATTGCTGCCTCTTCTCCAGGCCGAGACCCGGTCGCACTCTCCACCGACGGCTCCTCCTAGCGCGGCGGGAACGGCGGGGCCGCCAGCACC
>NW_010268694.1:0-1268 GCF_000690775.1 Eurypyga helias
CAGTACTAATATTACTACTAATAATTTTAAATGAAAATATTACTACCACTACTACTACTACGAAGTAATGAATATAATGCAAAATAAAATAAATTATACAATTTTTTGTCACTTGCCAACAAATACCCAGCCAGGTCCTGAGTAGTCAAGGCTAGAGAGCCTGAGCCCAGGAGCCTGAGAGAGAGGGATCACAACAGAGTCCAAGTGACCCCATGAATGAGAGAGCGACCGAGAAAAACAACCAACCAACACGGCTTCTGGCTCACCCTCAATTTATATAGTAAGCATGACATTCAGTAGAATGAAATACCTCTTTGGTCAGTTTGGAGCAGCTGTCTGAACTGTGACCCTTTTCGGCTTCTTGTAGTGAAAAATTTGGGAACTCAGGTGTAGTATCAGAAGCTGAAAACGTCCTTGAATTGGTACAAACACTACTCAGCAACAATTGAAAACTCAAGAGTTCTGAGTGTTATCAGAACTCTCCTCAGGACAAAACCAAAACACAGCCTCATACAGCTACTGTGAAAGAAATTAAGTCTGTCCCAGCTAAAACCAGCACAGATGGTTAAACAGCAAAGTCATGGCAACCATTTACTAACTCATAACACTGAAAAACAGTGACCTAAGGCAGAAGGAGGAACTTTCACTGGTTATGCTGTACTGTCACAAAAAATGGCAGGCCTGATTCTTTCCTGGGAAAGTCTTGGGAGTAATTCCAGTGACTTCAATGGGACATCTGCTCATGGAGGACAATTACAAAAGAGGAATATCAGATTCCAGGCTTGTCAGCCTAAGAGCTTTCATCATCACACAATTTTTAAAAAGTAAAAAAAAAAAAAAAAAAAAAAAAAAAAAAATTTTTTAAAAAAAAAAAAAAGAGCCCCCAAAAGAATAAAATGAGCTCCTGAAAGTGTCTAAAATGTCTTATCAAAATTTCATCTGAAACCTTCATGTAAAAGAAAAACAACCCTCTATTTTGTAGCTCTACAAAAATGAGAGCATGGATGATTGATTTTTACGATGACTTGAGTTTACTTCATTCAGTTATAACGCTAATTGCAATTTGGAGAGGGACATTGATTAGATAATGCCACCCAAGAACCAGTTCTTAATGATGCAAAATGTGAGCCTTGGAACTAAATTATCTTTTCAAAAATCACTGCGCCTGTATATCACTACCCTGTGGGTCCTGTTTTTTGCCGCTTGAGGCTAGAAATATTTGCTTAGTTATTGCAATACGAAGGAAAGAAGGGAGAGACAAAAGAAGG
>NW_010268694.1:1321-4282 GCF_000690775.1 Eurypyga helias
GGAGGGACTTTTGTGAAGAAAAGGAGAGAAAAGTATTAATGTAAAATAAATGTTCAGAGAACTTGTGATATTTTGATTGAACATTTAGGGATGTTTTACTCTAATTTCTACCACCTCACATGCTCAGCAGCCATAAGTAATTTATTCTTTCCCCATCTTTTTCTCGCAATTTCAAAAGAATGTATAATAATTCTTAGTTACACTGCATGTAAACAGTAAGTATGGAAATAACATACACAGCTTGGAATGTCACATGTTCATTAAGGGCCTAGAGTAATAAAAACTCTGAGCTTGGGTTGGGGCCAGCAGATGCTATTGCAGCACTCTTTGATTATTAAAAGTTGGATAGAGTGGCTGTTCTCCAGTTCTTTTATTCAGTGTGAGTTTATTTCCTTCTGAATGCTTTTAACTTAGCGTATTTTGTAAAAACTTAATTTTCAGTCACCAGAGTCGATTTGTGCATGCCATGAAAGAACTACCAATTCTTTAGTTTGGAAACTACAGCTGCAAGAGAAGTCTGACTTCTGAGGGAAAGGAGGAGTGGAGATCAACCACAGAGCTCAGGCTACCTTTAGAAAAATGATGGTGGTAGAGGAGTAGAACTCACACAGAATAAATATGTTCTTTTCTCCTCTTCTCCTGTTCAGAAATATTTCTTTTTTCTTCAAAGTGAGAAGTTATAATAGTCCACATCATCTTGCTTTGAAATGCAAAATAAAGGAGCCTTGCTCTAAAGAAAATTCACAGGAAAAGTGTGTTCTACTTCTCAATACTACAATTTTTTTCAGTAACTGCTATTTATACTTTTGTCACCTTCACTTCTTTTTCATCTAGAGAAGATTGATTAACAAAACAAATAATACAATTATAGAACTAGAGTTAAAGCTTCTAAGAAGACATTGCTGATTTTATTATAGTTTTACAACATGTCTTTGTTTGTAGAATTAAAGAATCTATGAAGTAAAGGTGGATATATTTCTAAATCATAACTAATTCCCTAATTGGAGGAGGGATGATTTTTAGTGCATGCCTGCTTAGCTCATATTTATTATTAAAGGAATACTAATTAATTAATAAATTAAATCTTTCAGCAATGAAAAAGGAAAAAATATCACATTAATAATTTTATCACCTGATACTTGGTAGAAAAGAATATTAAAAAATCTCCATTTCCTAAAAATTATTATTCTGATTGCTCAGCCAGTCTGTTAAAAAGAAATGGATGCCAATTTTGTTGGCCTGAAATGGATCCATTCTGGTTTTGATAAATAGGTTGACTGATGCTGCAACTACAAAAGAATATCTGAAAAATGCTTCATATCTATGATGACATTTTTAGTTAATGCAGCTTGGAAAGTTGCCTAAAGAGGAATATATAAAAGATGTTATGCGTACATATAATGTAAAATATATAGGTATGTAATTTCAAATTAATTCATTCATTTATTTTAAGCTCTGTTAGAAAAATAAAAAGACAGACATTTCATGGAAAGGCTATTGTATTTATCTCTACCTGGCATAATACAGAGATCCCAGATAAACAAAACCATGCAGATGAGAGATACAAAGGCAAGTTGTAGGCCAGAAACTATTTAATCTCTTTGGTAAGACATTGTTCAAAGCACTAATTAGACTTTCTTAATTAGACTGTGCTCAGAAGAGTGTTGGCATGGCCATACTGTTTCCAATTCTGGAGCTAACTTCCAGGATCTGTGATAGGTGTTTCTGCATTGCGAGGTATATGTCTTTATTTTAAGCAGTGTCAGCCACTCCTTCCTGTGACAGAGGCTAGATGCTGTGGCCTTGCAAGGCAGACCATGCTCCTTCAGCCTTTGACCTCTGACAGTGCCCACCAGCAGAGCCTGGGGAGGTCAGGAAAACAGATAATGACCTTTTTTCAGGACATATTCTAATGTTCAAGAAGCTTCTGGCCTTAAAGCTTCTTGAGCCAGAGGTGAAATTCTTATGCTTCATATTCCTCATTGAGTTTTTCTCCTAGGAATTTATTCAGTGTCTTCTTAGGCTAATGTGAACTTTTTAACATTTGAGGCTCAGTTTTGCCACATAAGTATCTTTGTTTATTTTGTTATTTTGTGTTTGCATTTTGAAAGTGAAAAAATTATTCTCTGGTCTTCCTGTTCCTGTCACTCATATTATTATAAATATCTATCACTAATGGTTTCAAAGCACTAACAGCACTAACTTGAAACCATCTTAATTGTTCAACAACAAAATGCAAAGAGTTTGGTTCCTAAAAGCTGTATCATTGTCTTAGTAAAGGCTTGGAGTCTTCAGAAATGTCTTTCTAGACCCACTTAAGATGCATGAAATAATGCAGGTTCCAAGTTTTGCAGAAACAGATCACATAACAAAAAACAATGTAGGAGGTATGCTGAAAATAGTGTATATTGTGTAAGGTTAGAAAGAAAGGAGCGTGAACAATATCTGCAAGAGGTGTTATATGAATAAAAAAAAAGACAGGAAAAAATCCAGAAATAAATACAGTATTTCAGGGCAGAATACTTTGTCCCAGTGTGTTGTGGTTTAATCCCAGGCTGTGACTAAGTACCACAGGGCTGCTCTGTCACCTCCCCGTTCCTCTAGTGGAGGAGGAGAATCAGAGGAAAAGACAAGGAAGCTTGTGGTTTGAGATAAGATCTATTTAATAACTGAAGGTAAGTGAAATAAAATAATGATACCAATAATACTAACTACACTAATAATATGGAATGAAAATCATGCAAAAGTAAGCAAATGATACAACTGCTCACCATCCTCCAACTGACCAAGAGCCAGAGCTGGAGAGAGAGAGACCCCACCCATGGCCCACTGAGCATGACATTTTATCGAGTGAAATACTCCCTTCTTGTAGCGAAGAAGCTGGGAATGCAGGCGCAGCACCAGAAACTGAAAAAGTCCTTGACTTAGTACAAACAGTTCTTAGCAACAACTAAAACAATG
>NW_010268694.1:4308-21282 GCF_000690775.1 Eurypyga helias
CCAAAACACAGCCTCGTCCAGCTACTGTGAAGAAAATTAATTCTGTCCTGACTAAAACCAGCACACAGTGTTCTGTTTCATAGTCAAGAAATACAGAAATGAAAAATAATGTATTGCTTGTTGTTAGAGATATGGTGAAATAATTAATGGTTCAAAGAGTAAAAGAAGGCCTTCCTCTGGGCTACAAGTTTTTTTCAGCTTCTGAATATTCTAGTTTTCCTCTTCTTCTTCCAGCTTTATTTTTCACATCAGCACTTCCGTTTGGACTGTCTACTTCCAAGTATGTTTTCCTATGGTTTCCCACCTGTACTAAATGTTCCTTTATTATTCTTTATCATTCCTATTAGTGTAACTTCATGTGTTTTCTCTCTCCTTATTGCTGCTTTGCCATCAGTCTTTTCTTGCTATTTCTCCTGTATTGCTCCCTTTATCATCTGCTTTTGTTCTTTTTTTTTTTTTTTTTTTTTTTTATGTTCATAGTCTTCCCAGCTAAGGACACTCCTGTTATACTCGATGGTGAAAGGCAGAGGGGGTTGTGCTTCTCCGAGAAATTCAACCCTCTGAAGATTGGAAGTGTTTTTACTATGGTTTTGCTAGAGAAGTTTCTTATACATATCACAATAGATACCAAATCACTTCCACACTGTCCTCAGAAGGGACTATCTGGGGAATAGATCTCTCTAGTAACACAATACATAGAACAGGATGATATATATTGTGAGAAAAAATGTTCCTCAATGTAAGAGGATCTCACTTTCATTCAAAATAATAGGATACTGATCTATTTACTTGAAAACTCATTTTAACCTGAATCTGTAAGCACATGTTCACATACAAAAATGGGAGGTGTTCATTCTAATCCTCCAAGGTGATTGAAATGTTATCAGATAGTTGTATTATTGGTGCTTTAATGCAATATGTGTCACAAAAAGTTACCTTTTTATTTCATGTCATCAACCATATTATGTCATGTTTCATCACATAATGTACTGCCAACAGACATAGTAACAAAAGATAAGCTGCTATGGTGTGACAAGATGGGCAGAGGTCACTTTGATACTACACAGAGTAGCTTTCCAGAAGGTGTCAGCAATGCCATAGTCAATATTTTTAAGTTTTGTGCTTTCACATAATTTTAGGTAGTTGAGACATCTCTCCACCCCCATATTTCGGTGATATGCTGTGTTCCATTTCATTCTATTCTTCTGAGATGTCTAAGGTGTTTAGGTTTCTCATTTATAAAGACCAAGGTGAAAAAGTCCATCTAATCGTTGGAGGCCATTGAAAAGTCTTTAAATACTGTATACAGCAGAGTTTTCAGAATCGGCCTTATTTCAACAGCATCTTGCATGGCTGCTTGCAAATATACGGAGAATTTATATTGTATGTATATGTTGATTTCCAGGTTTTTTAGCTCCATCATCTACCCAAGAAGTAAAACTGCCTTGATCATAGGATCTGGACATAGAACTTGGATTGTGGCACCGTCCATTGGTAGAAGGGTCTAAATAATTTCTTCATTTTCTCATTACCTTGCATTTCATCATTAAATATATCATAGTATTTCCATAAAATGGAGAGAAGTTATCTGTTTGTGACAGCTAAGCATATATGAATTTAGTGACTTAAAAATTTAAAAAGAAATCAGGTTTCTTTAAAGATGGGATAGCTATTAGACAGTAGTTTACTTATGCATCTAAATACAATGGAAGTCTGGATTGCTCTTCTGTTCCGTGTAAAGAGACATGAGATAGCTAGACACTTTCAGATGTTTCTTTTCACTCATTTGTAGTTACTGATTTCTAGTCATGCTGCTAGAGAGACACTTGAGAGAAAAGAAGGTAAATAAAATCAAGAACCACCATTCAAGTCTACAGTCAAAGAGAAACGTCTGTTTTCAGCTTTGTGTTTGCTACAAGAATGGGTTAATTCTGGGCTAGTTTTTCTCATTCTAGTTACAATCTGTGTCAAGTGAATAGATGAATTTGTCCCATTTTCAATTCTCATTGCAAGGTTTGTCATGAAAAGTGAGTTATCACAGCATTTTATTGCCTGATATATTTGGTGAATTATGATAGTGTGCAGAGGACATTTAACCTCTTTCAATATTGTCTGGCTTGATTGACTGGCTGTTCCTGGGTGTGGAAGGTGGTACACTGGAATCCAGTGCATTGTTTCTTTGCATACAAAGCCAAAGATTACTCTAATAGAGCAAAGATCGAAGCTGGATCACATTTACGTGTACATTATGATCAGAAAGTGTTATTCCTGTCCAGCAATATTGTAAAATTAAAGGAAAATAAAATTATTTCTGTAAGCTGTTGTAGAAGTGCTTAGCATAGTTAAAACCTCTGGTCTGTAAAAAACAATTCCTTTTACCTTGCCTGAGTTCTGACCTCTAGAATGTTGTTTCTCTGTGAGGCATTTTGTACTCTGTGCTGAAAAAGTTGCCAAGTCCAGGGAGTATTATTCCTCTGGAGAAACACTGTCATTTGATGATTTTCAGATAAAGTCATATGTCAAGCAGACCTTCTGCTTTTCTGCTACTAACAGTATACTGTCCAGAACATTATCCAATTACAATAACTATGAAGGAGGGGCAGCAGAAAGCTGCTAAAGCAGAAAGCTTCCCCTATCATTCATCTACAAATAGGCTTATTATATTTAATATGTGGAGAATAGGAAAGGAAGGATTGATTTTACTTTTAAGATGTTCAAAGAGCAGACATTTCTTTTCGTCACACATTACAGATATTACCATACAACAGATAATCCCTTCTTTATGCTAATGCTAATAATGATAATAACAGTTATAATTCTCTCAATATACAAATAAGTAATAAATATCTATTACATGTTGCTAATAACCAAGTTAAAGGACAGAATGCAGTCCCAAAGTAAACGATGACACTGTGAAGTTGCAGAGTCACAGACCGGTTGGAGCAAGTCCAGAGGAGGCCACAAAGATGCTCAGAGAGCTGGAGCACCTCTCCTATGATGAAAAGCTGAAAGAATTGCGCTTGTTCAGCCTGGAGAAGAGAAGGCTCCGGGGAGACCTTATTGCAGCCTTCCAGTACCTGAAGCAGCCTACAAGGAAGCTGGGATGGGACTTTTTACAAGGGCCTGTAGTGACAGGGCAAGGGGTAACAGGTTTAAATTGAAAGTGGGGAGTGTTAGACTAGATATCAGGATGAAGTTCTTTATGGAGAGGGTGGTGAAGCACTGGAACAGATTGCCCAGAGAAGCTGTAGATGCCCCAATCCTGGCTGTTGTCAAGGCCAGGCTAGACGAGGTTTTGTGCAGGCTGACCTAGTAGAAGGTGTCGCTGCCCATGGCTGGGGGGTTGGAACTAGATGATCTTTAAGGTCCCTTCAAACCCAAACCATTCTGTGATGGTATAATGGAAATGTAATACACCAGCCAGCACTAGCAGAAGAGATTTAAGCCACCTTGGCTCCTTAGTAAATCCGCATCTGGAATGTGTTTTTTATGTAGAATCTATCAATGCTTGGTGAATGGTAGGTAACACCATCTTAAACCAGACTTACAAGTCTACATGAAAGATGTGCATAACCTCCTTGTGCCTCTGAGGAACTGCAAGGGGTCTCAACTGCTGTTCAGACATAATCCACACATGAGAAGGATAAAGTAAATATATAGTGGAATATGTATTTTATACATATACATACATCGTATTTTTAAATATATATTTTATTGCATTTGCATGACAAGATTTTGTTAACATGAGGGCTACAGGGGTCGCTTTTGTGAGAAGCTGCTGGAAATCTCCCATATGTTCAATCAAGCCAGAGCCAGACAACTTTTGGACAGACCTACCAAGAACAAGGCCATCAGTGACAGTGGTAGCACCTCTGAGATAACAGATTTGAGAAAGGGAAAAAATATGACAAGAGAAATTGCAGCTGAGAGAGACAGAGGGATGTTAGAGAGAGAACTGTGCAGACCCTGAGGTCAGTGGAGAAGGAAGGGGAGGTGCTTCAGACACTGGAATAGAGATTCCCTGGCAGCTGGTGGTGCAGCTCATGGTGAGGCCAGATGTGCCTTGCAACTATGGAGGGTCACAAGGGACAGAGACACACCTGCAGACCAGGAAAGACCTCACGCCAGAGCAGGGGGATGCCCAAAGGAGGCTGTGACCCCATGGGCACCCCATACTGGAGCAGGCTCCTGGCAAGACCTATGGCCCTGTGGAGACAGGAGCCAAGGCTGGAGCAGATTTTCTGGCAGGATTTGTGACCCCAAGCGGGGCTAGGCTGGAGCAGCTGCTCCTGAAGGACAACACACATTTGGGTGGACCCACACTGAAGCAGGGACAGAGTGTGAGGAGCCTCTCCTGAGGAGGAAGGATTGGCAGAAATACTGTGTGATGGACTGACTACAACCCCCATTCCCTGTCCCCCTGCGGTGCTGGGAGGGAAGGAGGAAGTGGAGAAATGGGGAGCAAAGCTGAGCCTGGGAAGAAGGGACAGGTGGGGCGAAGGGGATTTAAAGATTTTTTTTTTTTTGTCTCTCATTTTCGTATTAGAGCCTCTCCTGAGGAGGAAGGATTGGCAGAAATACTGTGTGATGGACTGACTACAACCCCCATTCCCTGTCCCCCTGCGGTGCTGGGAGGGAAGGAGGAAGTGGAGAAATGGGGAGCAAAGCTGAGCCTGGGAAGAAGGGACAGGTGGGGCGAAGGGGATTTAAAGATTTTTTTTTTTTTGTCTCTCATTTTCGTATTATTATTTGATTGGTAACTAATCAAATGAATTTTTCTTTCCCAAGTTGAGTCTCTTTTGCCTATGATGGTAACCGGTGAGTGATCCTGCCCTGTCCTTGTCTCAACCCATGACCCTTTTTTATTTTTTCTCTCCCCTGTTCAGCTGAGGAGGGGAGAGATAGAGTGGTTTTCATGGGCACCTGGTCTCTAGTCAGGGTCAACCCACCACACATATATGAATAAGTATAGTTTCATATTATTATGTAAGTGAAGACTGTGCTCTTATCTAATACCGTGGGATGAGCAGGAACTTCAGTGTTGGAGTGAGGGGAAAAGAACACAAATATACAAGGAAAGAAAAGGTCCCATGTTCAGTTCCATGGTTCTGAAGTCAACTGCCATGGTTCAGGAAAATCTGTTCTTTGTAATCAAGAAAGGATTTATCTGAAAAATATACAGGTCCCCTTCATCAACACAGCTGAGCTAATACACTGGAGAAATCTTGCAGGCTCTAGAAACACTTTTTACTTTTGAGATGAGTAGAAAAACAAGAAGGATATTTCCTTAAAGAGTTACAGATCCTCTGATGAGCTACTTAAAGGACATCAAATGTTTATGGTGCTCTCATACAAACCTTTGTCAGTTTTTAACTGGAAAGAGTAAATTGAATGGATAAGCTAACTTAAATTGTTCATGGGAGAAGTCCCATTGGTGTTGCAGGACTAAGTTTTATTTTACTGAGTAAAAGTTGCAGAACTGAAGTCCATAAAGTGTGGTCAATCAGTTTCATAAATATGGTATTTCCAAGGAGAACCACCAGTCAATAGTCATGCAGCCTTACCCAAGAAAGCACATCATAATCTTGTTAATCAATACCAAACAAGGGAATAACACAGGCAGAAAGTTAAATGTGTTTTAATCAAAGTATAAAATCATCTAAATCTAATGTTATAAAGATACTATCAGTCACCAACAATACTGCCTGGCAATTGTGCACTGTGTGGAGGTACAAACAAACCATGCGTAAAGGCTATTAACATATTTATCATGGAATGAGGTCTAAAAACAGATTTATGTCTAGCCAAAACATTATTTCTTACAATACAATCCATTAGGTGTGCATAAACATGTTCAAGCAATTTAGATAATGTGGGTAACGGCGAAACAGACGATATCACTACCCCAGGGTAAAATGATTCAGAAGCTGGTGTCACTCTGAGTTTCATGTCCAGATGTAAACTGACTATTCATAATAGCAAATTAATCATGGAAAATAAAAGGATGGGGGGGAGCCATGAAAGTTGTTGCTGTACTCTGAAATCCGAATTCATCCATTCTGACCATCCAATCTTAAACAATTCTACTGCTTAGAGAAAAATGTATAGAAAAATATGGGAAAAAGAAGATAACTTTATTTCACTTTGATGTTGTTACACTAACTCTCGTCCCCTAACACTTATTCAGGCAACTCATCTTGATGATCATGTTCTTTGAATCAGACTGGTAGGTCAGCTCCCACCAACTTGAGCACGGAATGTGCTATTGGTAGCACAAAGAATCAGGGTAATATGGGCTGGATATACAAAAGCTTGAGATCTAAAAGCAGTATTAGAAACAGAATCGTAATTTGATTTATCTCACTACTTGTGATTAATAATATAATACGTAAAATTATTCTAAAAACTTAATTTTTTGAGGGAATTAAAAAGCTGAACATTCTGCTTATTTCAAGCAGTATATCTACTCTGAAGTCATGTGAGCACTGTTCAAGGCAGTGTACATGAACTGGTTTTAAGAAAATCTATCAGTCAGATTGCCATATTTCTACAGCAGCAAGTCTGTCATCTTTTTGTGAGGAAAAGCTTCCTAATCCCATATTAAACTAGCAAAATCATAGTCCTTTTATGCAGATACATTTGGTTTCTATTTTTGATTCTAACACACTTAATAGTGGATCCTAGCCAGGATCACAAGGAATAGTTAAACATTGCCGGTATAAAAATTCATGTGGTGTCTGTAGAAACCATGTCCCAGGGATAATTTCCATCAACAGTTTTTGACTGCAGGAGGAGGAGTGTATATGTGAGAAGCTGCGGTAAATGTGTTTTATATTATATAGCTGACTGACTGCTGTCTCTCAGTGAATGTAAATTAGACTGCAAAAATTACGAATCAGGAACATGTTCTGAAATATAAAGCACAACTCTGAAGAGGTTGCACATGACTGATTTGCTAGCAGTGATCAGGGAATAATACTGAATTATTTTTGCATTTGGATCTTCATCAAGGACCAGACTCAAGATTGCTTGGATTCAGTAGAAGTTTCTTCCACTGATTCATTAGATATTTCACAGCACTTTGGTTTAGTGCAGTGAAATTGTATAGCAGCTAAGGGGAACATGTTTATTGTCTCAAGCAACATGTTACATGACACAAGCAACATGCAAGGTTTGTAAGGGTTCTTCAGAAATGCTGGCAATTGATATAACAACAAAATGAAGTTACACTGAAGCTGATCATTAAGCAGCCATATTGTAGCCTGATCATTTAACTGATGTGTATATGTATGATTTAAAAAGATATGCTGATATTTTATATACTTGAAACTTCTCAAATTCCAAACTTTGAAGAATCCTGGTTAGTATATTGGCTTTCCAAAATCAAGAAGTAATATATTTTCCTCCACTTCTTGGGCAACTGTATACCAAACTGTAATGTTTATTGATCACCATTCTTTTATCACTTTCCATTGACCACTTGTGTCCGTAGTAGTTATGCATAAGGACTATTGATTGGGGTGGTAATTACCCTCTAATGGAGGTCACGTAAGGTCACCAGTACAAACTTGCCCTTCTTGATTTTTGTTAATTTACTTTATTGGGATTTTGCCTTTCTCATTTTCAGTTTTTGAATTGATTTCCTTTTTTATTCCTTTTTACATGCTATGCAATATTTAAGTTGTTTACAAGCTGTGAAGAACCTTCAACTTTCTTAGTTGTCTAAGGAATACTTATTTCCACTGCTACTATATGCTAGTCTTCAAGAATAGGATATACATTTTTCTGGGCAAAACCTAAAGTGGAAATAATTAATGTAGAAAATGAAACATACTCAAGAAGATCTTTTTTATTTGTTTCCCTTTGAGACAGTGGTAGACTCTAACTCAGATTACATCTCCTCTTCAGAATGCATAATTAATTTACCTCTTTCTAGAAGCAGCTGGAGTATGAGTAGGGTGGAAGTATGTTTGACAACATGGATGAGAACTTCAGTTCAGGTCTTATAGTCACAATAGCTGAGCCAGCACTGGGAGTGGGAGTATTAATTTTCTATTGAAGTGTAGGTCCACAGTGAATTATTGCACTCTGCAACCAAATAATTAGAGATGAAACTGTGAAATGGAGCTATTGTTTGTTACACTTGTCTGCTATGTCTGAAATTAAATCCTGAGTTGTTCCAAGGAGAGGTCATATCTTCCAATTCCCTTTCACGGAACATAGCATATCAGGGAGCTGATCTTCCCTGAATTTGTCTTTGAGATGACACAGGCACAGGAGTTATGCATGCTGGTTTTAGAATAGTTAATTCTCTTCACAGTAGCTGTATGAGGCTGTGTTTTCAATTTGAGTTGAGAGGAGTACTGGTTAAAATGGTGGTTTTGGTTGCTGCTAACGAGTGTTCATACCAAGTCAAGGACCTATTCAGTTTCTAATACTGCAACTGTGTTCCCAAATTCTTTGCTGAAAAAAACTGCAAGAGAACACAGTTCAGACAGCTGATTCAAACTGACCAAAGTGGTATTTCATTCCATATAATGTCATGATCAGTACATAAGTTGATGCTGGGTTGGGGGCCATTGTTGTTAGTTGTTTGGTTGGCTTTCTCAGTTTCTCTCTTGCTCATGGGTCTCAATCTGACTCTGCTGCAATCACTCTTGGGCTCTGACTCTGGCTGCTCAGGATATGGCTGGGTATTGGTCAGTGAGGGGGGGGCAAATGTATTTTTTTGTTTCATTTTCCATTATTTCCATTACATATTATTAGTGCTAGTGGTAGCATTATTAGTATTGTTAGTATTATTAGCACTGTTAGTATTATCAGCATCACTATGTTATTCACTTATATTACATTATTAATTTGTTCTTATTTCAGCCCATGATCTTCCATGTCTTTTCCTCTGATTCTCCTTCTCCACTGGAGGGGGGGGGGGTGGTGATAAGCGTACAGATGTGTGTTACTTAGATGTGACAGTACTGTTTTCTGGCATTAAACTATGACTATATAATAAATAGTAATAAAGCAGTCAGTCATCATATTGCAATTAATGTGTGTTACATCCAAGCAATTTTGGAGGCAGCAAAGCTAATCAGCTACTATTTTGTGCTTTTATAGACTTCTGTGTTTAAATAAATTTTTATGCCCACACAAAGGACGCTTGAATTTCATGGCACATAGTTATCTGAAACATCACCCAGAACTGCTTGAACCCCCCAGAATTCCTTTACGTTTGAAAAAACCCCTATATTTTTCTCTTCTCTAGGTTGACTTGTTTCTAACTCTGAGCTATAAGTGTGTTCACATAACATCTGAAGCAAATGGAATTCTTTTGTGTCTCCTTCTCCAAGCAGTTCATTACAACAATGTTGGAGGTTTAATGAGTGACTAAGCAGTTAGGACATGTTTGTGAGGATATCGAATCCATCTCTGTAAATTAGGAGGCAAACTTCTAAAATTATCTGTTGTAAAAGAAATCTTCCTGCCACGTAGAGGAAAATTAAGCAAATAATTTGACCTAAAATGTCACAGGTGATATAAAGCCAAAAAGTTTGCAGAAAATGTGTGGAAACATGTTACATACCTGAGTCTCTGCTAAGTGTAAAATGAGTTTTAGAAAGTGTTTCATTCATGTCAGACTTTACAGACTTCACAGCTGCTGCCCCTACTGCTTCATCTTTGGAAGTCTTAAATTCCCTATGGCTGTTGTTCACACTGACCTTTACATTGGCTCATTGTCCACACTTGACATGGGTCAGGCAGACAAAAGCTGCTTTCCTCTTGTCAGTCAAATGGAGTTCTTTCTAATTTGTCCTTTAAGGCCATGTCATGCCTTTTGTGAATCTTTTGGACATGACAAATCATATGAGAATGTGTTTCTTGAGGAAGGCCAAAATGTCATATTCTCCTATAAAAGCTGTGAAAATCACATCAGGTATTTGCTGCTGCTACTATACACAACGCAAAGGAAAAGAAATCATGACTCATTAGAGATTCATATAGCTCAGGTATTCTAACCCTAAAATTTAACTGTGCCACTTGATTTGCTCTATGAATGTATCTTCAGATAGCTTTATCATGAAACAACTATACATGAGGAGCTGCTTTCCTGATCCCCTGAAAGGGCAGCTGTAAAGCCAGATACAGACACATGATTTTAGCTGGTAAAGAACAACCAAACTCCACTTCGAAGAGCACATTATCTTAAATATTACCCACAGCTACATGTTTTCCAGACCAGAACTGATGTTAGACTTGCTGTTTCAAAGGAAGACTTAGTGTATGACTTCTTTAGCTACCTGAATATGCCTTTTCTGCTGTTGCATGTCTCCTGTGGAAACAAACAAAAAAATTCAACAAAACCAAACCAAACCAACCAACAAAACAAACAAAATCAAACCACACAAACAAACCAAAACCCTCAAACATGCCTATAGGATACTTTGCAGAAAATAAAATCCCTTCTGGTGTTAACTAATTGGACCATTGTTCAGTGTTGTGTGGTAGAATCAGGGTTTTCCATTTTGCCCAATAATCAGATGCTGCTATTTGGGGCAGCATCTTTTGTAATAGCTTTTGGGGCTTGATAAGCTCTAATGAAAGTGATAATATTAGTCTTTAAAAGAAAAGATAAAGGAAAAACTTTTCTATCAGACTATCATGATCACTGTTCCAAAAATCTAGAATTTGCTTGATAAATTTATTTAAGTTCATATACTTAAGTGCTAAAGAGTGTGGTAATTCCTATTTAGCCAAAACTGTCATTGATTTTGAGCAATTTCAAAAATGAAGCATCAGAACCTATATAGGGAAGTCCATGTTCTTTTCAGCTGAAAGGTATATTGCATTTTCCCTGGTGTCTCCCTATAATTCTTCTTCTAGTTGTGTTTACTTGTAGAATAAGGACAGCTAGAGGACTCTTACCTGACCAGCTCATTCAGCAATATTAAGTGAACTTTGTTTTATGTTCAGACAGTTTAGCAATGATGCCTTTTATATGACTAATTTATGTCAAACATGTCAAGAGTGTTTTTTCAAATGTACTGCATCCAGTATGGCATCAGCTAGCTGCCGTTCAATACACAGCTGCATACCTAAGTGAGAAAAGTATTAAACTTAATCTATCAGGACTAAGACATTGGTATTAAAAAAATCCACTAGAATCAAAGACATGACTACACCCCAGTGTACAAAGTGGACTTTCTTGAGTACTTGCTGTAGTTTCCTGTCTTTCAGCATCCATTATTGCAACTTTATTTCATGGTAAAATAACATATGAAGTTTAAACTTTGTCTCATTTAGGTAGGGAAAAGGCAAAACCTAGTGATAATTGGCAATGTATCATGAAAAGAACGAGTCATAAATTAAAAAATAACTGCCATATGACATTTATAATGTTATGATCATTGTCAGAGGTCCGGTGTTGTATCCCAGTAAGGTGTCATGACTCAGGTGTCAATTAGTTTTCTTAGACAATGGCTGGTTTTTAGCCATGGTTACTAGTTGCAAGAACACTGAAACAACAAATGCTTCAGCACCATTTGTAAAAAAGTGTCACACAACAAGATTTAGGCTCTCATTTGAGAATTTTTTTCAAAGGGTAGTATGTATTTAAAATATCTAAAAATGCAGATACAAGCTTAAATATATTTTTTTAAAATAACTTACAATGTTAATGTTAATGTTACATGCTTAATTCACACTGAGATGCCTATCTCCTCCTCATCCACAATGGAAGGGTCATCTCCATAACACCCATGGGACAGACATAGGTGATGAAAAGAAAGAACTTTACTCTTTTTTAGCTATTCAAATACCTTCTTAAAACACTGGAGAATTTTATTCTCAGTGTAGTCCTAAGTACCAAAACATGTAATAAAACCATTCCACTGAAAACAGTCTAAGGATTACTAGATCAGTTTGTAGTGCAGTACCTCAGAGACTTCCTTGATGTTTGAAGTACCGCATCATTCTCCAAAATCATCTGCTCTTCTAGCTACTTCTCTATTGAACACAAATTGGGTAACTCCAAAACTGACTTCAGATTATGACTTTGCTACCTATCTTTTTAGGCCCCTCTATTCAATAAATATAACATTAAAAAAGCTACCTCTCTTCAAAATTGAATAAAATGTATCTTTTTGGTGTGGCTTTGGATGTTAATATATTGAAAAGAAGACATGAATGTAGATTATGTATTACATGCTGTCATGTCTCCTTGAGGTTGGAAAGGTTTCAGATGCAAAAAGACTAAAATGGGACAGACATTATCATGTGTTTATGAGCCATGATCGGTATTATTGATCCTAATTACCTTCCTAAGTTTCAGATACTACAACAGAAACCTGATATTTTGAAACGTGTAATTTTTCATCTTAGTGTTTCATCTCTTAGACAGAGAATTCCCACTCTCTTTGAAGCAATTTCCATATCATATTAAGCATTTTTATTAATTTGTCATAGAAGCAGAGTCATTAACAAAACTACAAATTAAAAGTAGCTCAAAATTTCCATATACTTTTCTTTCATCTTTGGTCAATTAAAGAGTAGTATTTTATATATCTATAGCATAAAGCAAGTAGAGCTCACCTACTTTTTTCCCAGATTGCAAAAGGATTCATATAAGGAATAGGCTGGAAAAAAATTTCAAGCTAGTCTATGACTCTACTATTCAGTGTAGAGAACTTGAGTTTCTAAGTGTATATGTAGGAAAGCAATTTAATATTGTTGTAGATGAGCAGCAAATTACAACCCCTGAAAACAAAGATGTAGGAAAGACGTTATGATTTAGATGTGCTATGATACATCCTACGGCTACTATTGGCTAAATGCTACTCATACATCAATCCTTGCTTTTGGCTGTATATGAAGTCAAAACAAGAAGATACAGAAAGCTGAAATCATGGGGAGAAATCCTAGCCCCACTGAAGTCAGTGAAAAGCATCCCACTGGCTTAAATTGAACCTATATTTCACACCTGGCATTTGCACAGTGTGATGAGAAGTATCTGTTCCAAGTATTTCATGGTCTTAAAATAGCACAGACAGCCTAGCAAAACAAGGGTGTAACTTATCCATAAAAATGGCAACACTGTAGCTATGTGATGTTTTTTAAGGATTTTAAAAAAAAAATTTCTGTATCTTTCTTACTTATTAAAAAAAAAAAAAAGATTTAGAGTAGCATCAGCAAGAGGTTAGCCTCAGAAAATAGTTTAATATGAATATCATTATTAAAATCCCACTGCTTCAAATGAATTTTTTCAGATTAATAAATCTGCTGAGATATAAAATTATCTGATTTATAACTATGTATTAGTAGATCTGAAATGTCAGTTATTATCTCCCTGTTTAATGCTTAGATTGTTCTATAATTTTATGCAGCTTCTAGAATAGGTTCAAAAGGAGGAGAAATAAGAAGTTTCTGTCCACCATTTCAATTAGATTTCCAAACCAGAGAATGACAGGGTTACATTTTCTCTGATTAACATAATCTGAAATAAGATATCGTACTTTTAGTAATTGTCATGGTAAATAGTATCATTTACAAGAGTAATTTCTTGTTTAATGGAAACTCAGGAACTGGATACATTGGAAATAATTTACAACACAAAGACTTTGTTTCAGCAAAAAAAGTCATTTTGGTGTAAATTCTATTATTAAATAAAGTGGGTATAAGCTATTGTCCATAAAAGAACACAAAGCAATTAATACTAAAGGTTATACATTCAGTAAAAATGATTCACGGATAACAATAAAATCTTCACCTGATGCTGGGCAGTTGGAACAAAATCACTGACAGTGTATTTTTTTGTTACTGATGGAATACGGAGTTAGTAATTACCAGAGATGTAGTCCTTTTTATATAGCATGCAAATCAGAAGCCTGCTTCCTATTGCTAGAGATCCTTTGAAAAAAATCTGCTGTGCATATTAATTCATAATTTACCAAAATTTTCAACTGGCTTCATTTGAACACTGAATTTATCATATTCATAACCTTTTCTTTTAGACCTCATGTCCTTTAGTAAAAACACTCCCATTCAGTAGCTGCTCTGCTTTACTCTAAAATATAGTATACTGGCAATATCACCCTAGAGTAGAAAATGCATTAATTCCTGGTGGGATTTCTATGTGTAAATTTATTGGATAAGCAAAAAGTGATTCTACAAACCATGACTGTGTTCTTTGCTGACAACTATTTTCTCTTGTACCAACACCACTGGAGTTTCCACATCCAGTCCAAATGAATAAAACAGAGGGTAAGTGGCTTTTTTATGCCATAGTCCATAAGGACTCAGGGCATTCCCTGATGGAAAATGCCACAAAACATGTTTTTTTAAAACCCTTGCCACCACACCCACTCACAAAGAAGTAAAGTTACCTTTAAGTAAGGATTTTAATTTTGAAAAAATATAAAAAGTAAAAGTGCAACACAGGGAATAACAAAATGAGCCTTAGGGCCTATCTCTGGAAGAAAAGTGCATGCATACTGCTCTTGCAGTTAGCAAAATCAGCTGCGGAGCTAGCAGGAACTCACATTTAGCTGAGAAGTCAGCATCTGGCAATGACTGATATAAAAACCCCAGCTCTCACTTTACTTTGTGTCAGTTGCTTTTTTTGGTAACCGCAAGATATTAGCACAGTTAGGAAAACATAAATCTTAGCATTGAATGTTATAAAACTCCTTCACTCCCTGCACCTCTCAGAGTCAAACTACATAGAAGATTTTCTGTATCTGTGAAGGCCAAGGACAATAGCAAACTTTTTTCCTAATTCAGAGTCCATTTTAGATCACTGAGCCATCAGAAAGAAAATCCACTGTTTTGGGACTCAGGCTTATTGTCAGGTATTTATTTGGAAACATTCTTCCTGTGCACAGTTCATTTTACATCTTCAGTAATAACACTAGTGAAAAACTCTATTCCAATCACCTCTCCCACTTGTTTCACAGATTCAGATAGAGCTATTTTTGTTCTATTTTTTCACATCCTTGTTATATTAATGTTCTTCTGGGATCCAAGATCTCTGGAGGATATTTTCTCTTCCCTTTTAGAAAATTCTTACTCTGTTGGAAGCAGTCAGAGGGTGCCTTATCTGAACTTCCAGGTCTCAGAGCTGTGCCATAAAAAACTGGCCAGACAGCTGGGCCCAAAAAGTGGTGGTGAATGGAGTTCAGTCCAGTCGGTCACTGGACACAGGAGGTGTTCCCGAGGGCTGTATTGGGGCCAGTTCGTTTTAACGTGTTTACTAATGACCTGGACAAGGGGATTGAGTGCACCCTCAGTAATTTTGCAGAAGACACTGTCATGGTTTAGGCCCAGCTGGCAACAAAAGACCAGGTGGTTGTTCACTCACTCCTCCACATGGTACAATTACCAATCAAAATCTGAGGCAAGCAAAACCAAAACAGGTCTAAAATCACCTCTCCCTCCACTCCTCCCTTCTTACTAGCTCAATTTCACTCCCCATTTCTCTACCTCTTCTTCCCAGCAGTGAGGGTTGTCATCAGTGCATCACGCTGTCTCTGCTGCTCCTTTCTCCTCAGAGCAGGCTCCTCACACTCTGCCTCTGTTCCATCGTGGGTCCCTCCCATGGGAGACAGTCCTCCACCAGCTTCTCCCACGAGTCCTTCCCATGGGCCTCAGTTCTTCACAAACTGCTACAGCATGGGGTCCCCCCAGCTGGGTGCCATCCTTCCGGAGCAGCCTGCTCCAGCCTGGGCCATTCTGGGGTCACAAGTCCTACCAGGAAACCTGCTCCAGCCTGGGCCACAGCTCCTGCCAGGAGCCTGTTCCAGCATGGGTTGCCCACAGGGTCACAGCCTCTTTCAGGCATCCCCCTGGTCTGGTATGGGGTCCTGCCGAGCTGTAGGCAGGTCTGTCCCTCATGACCCTCCATGGCTCAGGGTATAGCCTGGCCTCTCACCACGGGCTGCAGGGGAACCCCTGCTCCAGGCACCTCCTCATGGCTTTCTGCACTGACCTTGGGGTCTTCTTGCATGTCTCTCACATCCCTCTCCTCACTGTTTCTGTTTCTGGTTCTCTTGTTTTGTTTTGCCTCTTAAATACATCAATCACAAAGGTGCTACATTGCTCAGCCTTGGCCAGAGGTGGGAGTTTCTAGTAGCATCTTGTAGGAGCCATCCCTGTAGCTCTTCTCCTGCTTCCAAAACCCCCACTGCAGCAACCCAACACAGACACCAAGTTGGTTGTGAGTGTGGATCTGCCTGAGGGTAGGAAGGCTCTACAGAGGGATCTGGACAGGCTGAATTCATGGGTCAAGACCAACTGTATGAGGGCCAATAAAGCCACGTGTTGGGTCCTACACATGGGTCACAACAACCCCCTGCAACACTACAGGCTCGGGGAGAAGTAGCTGGAAAACTGCCAGGAGGAAAAGGCCCTGGGGGTGTGGACCACAGTGACTGAATATGAGCTGGCAGTGTGCTCAGGTGGCCAACAAGACAAAAAACATCCCGGCTCGCATCAGAAATAGTGTGGTGCACCGGACTAGGGAATGGATCATCCCTTTGTACTTAGCACTGGTGAGGCTGCACCTCAAATATTTTGTACAGCTAGGGGTCCCCAGGGCAGACCTTATCGCACTCTACCAATACCTGAAAGGCGGTTGCAGAGAGATGGGTGTTGGTCTCTTCTCCCAAGTGACATGAGGAAATGGACTCAGGTTGTGCCAGGGGAAGTTTAGATTAGATATTAGGAAAAATTTCTTCACTGAAGGGGTTGTCAGGCATTTGAACGGCAAGTGCCCAGGGAATTGGTTGAGTCACCATCCCTGGAGGTATTTAAAAGAGGTGTAGATGTGGCATGGTTTGGGTGTGTACTTGGCAGTCTTAAGTTTATGGTTGGACTTGATCATCATTAAGGTATTTTCCAATCTCAGTGATTCTATAATTCTATGATTTTCTTGTATACTGGAAGTATTTAATGTTTTTAGCTTAGTTTACTGCAGTCTATTTTTAT
>NW_010268695.1:0-6151 GCF_000690775.1 Eurypyga helias
TTCTATGATTCTATGAAATGAGAGCAAGCCAGAAATACATAGTCCAACCCAAACATAAATACAGGGCAAACTCTGCCACATGTACTACACTGAACATCACCACACAAACTCTCTTAGTTTGCATTAGTAGAACTCTTTTATGCACCAATAAAAGTCCACAGAAATTGATCCTATGCTGCTTAGTACAATACATAAGTAAGCAATCAAATATACTTTTTGTTGCTGCTGATAATCATACCACATGTACACAAAAGCCCTAAGGTGGGGGCTGACACCTTACCCAATAGAAAAATACCTATAAGCAGCCCTGCTACCATCACACAACCACTACCCCCTTCCCCAAGTGAGAGTTTATACAAATAGCCACACCCTGGCCAGCATCACAGCCCATCCCCAACTGTCTGCAGGTGCTCCCTTGACCTCACATCCAATTACAAGAAATAAGTTCCCATCGCGTTCACTGTGATGCCTCATTAAATTGTGTTACACCTATGAGCTGATTCTTTAGGCACTTCCCTAGAAACAAACCAAGTCCTGCTGCTGCAAACAAGATTAAATAGCCACGATAAATCCCTCTTGTCAGAAATATTACACATTTGATTCTTCTTCCATACTGTTAACAGATTTACAGTGGTAATGTAGTACAAGGTCACAGTACATACTATCAACAAGGTATGTGGGGAGATAGAAGCAGAAGGGACAAGCGAAGTTACATTATGTGTTTGAAAATACCCATTCGTATCTTTCTGCTTAAAAATCGGTAGCTTCTCTACAGTAATCTATACTGTTGTGCTAATGGCATTGTATGTAAAGCATGAAATATTAACCAAATGCCTATTGAACTGGTATCAGATGATTAATAATTTAATGAATGAGCTTTATAGAATGTAAACATACTCAAATTACCTTGCTATGAATTAGTAATCAAAAGCTAAATTATTTAAATTTCTGCTGCAAAGAGAAAACCTAATGAGATCATAAAGATTCCTTGTAAGAGAATTCCAGACTAAAGGTATCTTTTCGAAAAAGGTAATTTACGGTCCAGTAATTTCTAACTACAAAATTGTGTTTCTGCAGTCAGGATGATTTATTTTCTGCACTTACCACAATGAATGTTTGAAGTACAGTGATAACCTTCTTTTGCAACTGTGCAATATCATACACACCATGAAGGTCTTTTCATAAACTAGAATTACGCTGGGTCTGATTTTCCAGGAGCTGTCTTCAGGAAATCAGTATGTGAGAATACAGTTATTACTGTATTTTAAAATATTTACATTTTAATTAATCTTCAAGAATTATACACGTAAGAGTGTCAGCACTGTAAGAGGCATATTAAATATATTAATATGCAACTCTCCAACAGCTTAGTCTCTACAAAAATTTTCCATAGTGAAGAGGCAACTGTGAATTTCTTGCTTAGTTTTACTCTTAAATCCTGAACTACTGATCACTGTAATTTATTTATCTTTTTTTTTCTTACGGTAAGTATGCACTTCTTCTTCCACTGTTTTTAGTTTAATTTAGACTCTTAGCATGAAGACAACACACTAAAACAGATAAAACATAAAAAAGTGATTGACAGATTCCTGTCAAAGTTGCCAGTGACAGATATCTGGGTCACACTTACAATAACCTTAAAAATAAGGTAAAAAGAGATGGAGATCCATTTCCAATAACCCACACAAGCAGGCAGCTGGAAAAAAATCTGCTGCACTAGGGCAAGTTAGATTCATTAACAAGAGGGGAGAATTACACTTTTGTTGACAGCAAGTGACTGCACCTGGTGGAATTACAGGCTTGTAAGGTGGGGCAGGCAGGGGCTCAATTAAGTCTGCTAGGCATTTGGCTCAAACACCCTGAGTACACAGATGGTACCTTAAACAGATTTAAACTACTTCTTGCTTTATGAACAAAGAATGACAGCAAGAAAGATGGAATATACCTTTGAAGCACTGTCATAGAATTATATAGTTAATTTTTGTAAAATAAGTTGGCTACCTTCTCTACACTGAGAAAACTGGAAGTTTTCTATTTTCATAATGGTTTATAACTCTCATAAAGAGCTTATAAATTATAGTAATACAAGAAGTCATCTTTACTATTTTGATGTTGTGTCAGGATCCAGGACAAAAAAAAAAATATTAAGAGGACTGCAGGGTGAATTTTGATGAAGTAATAAGAATTTTCCTTTGAAAGAACATTGATGCAGAAAACCAGTGGAGGCAGACAGTGTAGTGCCATGCAACTGGGGAAAGGCCTAAAGTCACTGTCTGAAAATCAGGGCCTAGAACATTGGTAAGGAAGAAAATTAAATGTATTATATTTTTTGAAATTCATATTTTGGAAAATATGCAAGAATAGCAATAGTTCACATCATTCTGTAAATGTGCATAGATGTCAGGACAGGGTTGCTATCAGGAGCAAGAGCACCACTAGCTGAGAGTAATTCTTCCCAGGGACAACAGGCAACGCTGCAGATGAAGATGAATGGGCTATTAGTTTGGAAGTACACTCAATATTTACTTTTGAGTTTACAGGCTTATCAGCTCCTGTCAATTACATTGCCACGGAAAAGAAATCAACAAAACAATAAAACTTGCCGTGCTGATCTAATCTCTTAAACAAGTTCATGAACTAAATATGGTTCTGAATTTGGTAAAAATACACTGCGTAATAGAGTTGTTGAAAAGAAGTATTTTAAAAAGTTATTGGGTTAAAACAAACCCCATGTTCTCTGTCTTTGGAGGGGATGTAATTTTTGAAAAAGGCAAAGGGACAAAAACATCTGAAGGAGAATTTGAGGACTGGCTCTGTGAAAAGCGGAACTTTTCAACAAAGTCAAAATAAAGCTCAGCTTGGCCAGCTGGTCGCTCTGGGAAGAAAAAAGGGAAAGGGAAAGGGAAAGGGAAAGGGAAAGCACAAGGGAAAGCACACAAAACAAGCAAATAAACAAACAAAATAAAACCAAACCAAAATAAATTAAAAAACCCAACAGTTAGTTAATTCTTCCAGCAGAGTTCTAACAGGCAGAAGTAAAAAAAAAAAAAGTATAGAAAAATGGCATACATTGGCAATAAAAATTTGCACAGAAATACCTATGATAGCCACCTTTTCTCTAAAGTGCCATTTAGATTCTGCATCCAGACACCTCTGAAAATCCCCAGCGTAAAAAGTTGAAAGAGGATACTAAGGTTTATAAGGATGACAGTTCAGTGGTATAAAAGAAAAAGAGAGAGCTATAGCCGCAGGGCTTAAGCTGAACAAAGAACAAAAGTCTTTGCAGAATAAATTGTGGAGTACAACAAGGGGAATACTAGCATCTTGTGCTGTATAGGTATAAACCAAAAAAACAGATTAAAATCTGCTTATTGTACACCAACAGGTAAAGAAGGAAGGAGCACAAAGATCAGAGACCTGTACAAGGGAGTCTGTGTCCCAGGCTGATGTCCAGATGAGTCACCTCAGAACATAACACAACCATTTATTTCCCGAGAGAGTAATACACAGCAGTAGAAGTAGCTACAGTCTTCTGGAACTGGCAACTCAAATTCTTACTCTGATGAAAACCACAGTCTCAGTGAATAACTTACTACATAAACTGGAGAGTAAACTAGAGGAAGACCTACAGGCATAATTCCCAAGAGCTGACAATGACTGTATATTCCAGACCACTCCAGATATCTGTGCCTCCAGGACAGCAACATAAGCCCCAGGTGTGTCCCACGGTGAGCTGCATTTGAAGCATTCACTGTTCACACACTCACCATGGCTCAAGAGTTTCATCACCTTTGCACCACCCTTCCCTGTGATGGCATTTCACAGTCCGCAGACTATGAGAGAGCAATTTTTAAACAGCTCTCTCTCATAACCACAGCATTAGCAAAACTGTATAAAATAAATTTAAAAAAATTAAGAAATCCTAAACCTAGAACATGTTGAGGTTATTAGAAGAATAAACAGAGAGTGAGGGAGAATACCCACCACTGAACATGAGGATGCCTGTTAAAGATGATGGTCCAGAGCTAAGCAAATTACAGCACAGTGTTCCAACTGAGAGGAAATCGTCAAACTTGAGCATTGACTTCCCCCCCACCTCAGAGAGAAGTGATAGGGAGCATTAAAGCCATATTTTGAACATCCGTTCTTCCATGTCTATCACTATTTCAGTATACAAACAGCTTCAGGCTACTCTGAACACCGACTAACCTGCTCTACTACTTCTAAAGGAGAAAGTAACAGCATTTTGCGCAAGCACGAGATGCTTTGAATTTAAAATAACTACATTTCTTTGATCAGCTGTAACAGCCTAAGTTAAATTTATTTTGTAATTCTTGTAATAACGGTGTTATTTTCTCTAACTTCTCTTCTAACATATTTTAATATTGTAATAAAAAAAGAAAACCATTCTCGGTATTTTCTTCTCATCTAACATGATTAAGGCAAATTGTGACAATACTTAAACTCGCATTCCAGCCACGGCAGCTTGAGTACAGCACAGCAGAGCTAGTAAACACCGAAAGATCCATGAAGGAAAACCAGTGCCTCTAGATAACGCAACTCCCTGAGAATGAAGCGCAGTTACAACAGAGTCAGATGGACTGACACAGTAGTGGTAACCTTAGTCATTCCCAAACTGACAGCCTGAGACTCAATGAATAACTGCTCAGTCATACAGCACATTAATTACTGCCCACCACAGTCAGAAGGAGATAATCTGAGTGCTTCTTACAGTTTTACACCTGCTGGTTTTTCCATCATTTGCCTCCTCTATTTCTCCTTTTGAATTCTTATTCCTTCTCCTGTCGTGACTTTCTCTTAGACCTTCCTCAGAATGCCTCTTATTCTTTCATGTTTCCACTCTCTGAAGAGATTCATATATCTTCCCTATTTTGTAACTTTCCTTATCTCTAATTCCTCCCTGACTCCCTCCTCCAAAAATCCCCTTGTATTCATCCTTCTAAGACTGCTCACTTTCCCTGTTAGATCGATCTCTCTCCTTGAAAAACCCTCCTCAAATTCAGCCAATTCATCCTTTGCTCTACTTTTTCCATTTGCTGTTTCTTCCAGATACCTCTTCCTCCATTTCTTTCCCCTTGTCTACACTTTTCCCATGATAAATCCATTCTTTCTCTTCCAGATTTCTGATTTGCCTCCAAGTCTCCTCGTCCCTGCTTGACATGCTATTACATACCTCTTGTAGCAAAACTCACTGTGCTTCCTAAAGGTTACACCCACTGCAGATTATTGCAGCCCAGAAAGCCAACCGTATCCTGGGCTGTATCCAGAGAAGTGTGGCCAGCAGGTCGAGGGAGGGGATTCTGCCCCTCTACTCTGCTCTGGTGAGACCCCACCTGAAGTGCTGCGTCCAGCTGTGGAGCCCTCAACATCAGAAGGATATTGACCACTTGGAGCGAGTCCAGAGGAGGGCCACAAAGATGATCAGAGGGCTGGAGCACCTCTCCTATGATGAAAGGCTGCGAGAACTGGGCTTGTTCAGCCTGGAGAAGAGGAGGCTCCGAGGAGACCTCATTGCAGCTTTCCAGTATCTGAAGGGGCTACAAGGGTACTGGGAGAGGACTTTTTACAAGAGCCTGTAGTGACAGGACAAGGGGTAATGGGTACAAATTGAAAACAGGGAGGGTTAGATTAGATGTCAGGAAGAAATTCTTCACAGAGAGGGTGGTGAGGCACTGGAACAGGTTGCCCAGAGATGTTGTGGATGCCCCATCCCTGGATGTCTTCAAGGCCAGGCTGGATGAGGCTTTGAGCAACCTGGTCTAGTGGAAGGTGTCCCTGCCCATGGCAGGTGGATTGGAACTAGATGGTCTTTAAGGTCCCTTCCAACCCTAACCATTCTATGATTCTATGATTATGTAAGGTAGCACAAGACCTGTATCTTCCCTATTTTGTTTCCCTGATCACCCCAAACTTCACCGAGCCCTATCCCTTTTTACTGTCTGTTTCCAGAAACTGGAGTGTCGCAGAAAATTCAGACCTGCTCTCTCCCTTCTGCTGCAGCTGCTTCTAAAACCCAGGCCTTGTTCCTTCACACCACCTATTTTCAGTGCCATACCTTCTTACACAAGCCCCCAAACCTGGGTAAGCTTACTTACATCTTCTGCTTTTGTCACATGCAATATTATAATTC